>NC_142948.1:31449704-31629316 GCF_046866305.1 Octopus bimaculoides | reverse complement strand
ATATATATATACACATATATATTATGTATATATATATATGTGTATATATATATACACATATATATATGTATATATATATATATATGTATATATATATATATGTATATGTATATATATATACTATATATACAATATATATATGTATGTATATATATATATATATGTGTATATATATATACACATATATATATATATGTATATATATATATATGTGTATATATATATATACACTTATATATATATGTATATATATATATATATATATGTATATATATATACACATATATATATATATGTATATGTGTAAAAAAATTTGAGAACCACCTATTGATTACAGCAAGTTTTGTGAGCCAGGAAACAAGCACACCACCATTTGAATGTGAGTTGAACACATTCACATATGTGAATTTAGTGCATTTGGTTGATTGAAACTGCAGGAAATCTGCATTACATACATATATATGATCACAACATTTTTACAGGTGCAGTTGTGACTAGAGTTAAGTAGCTTGTTTCCCAACCATGTGGTGTTGGGTCCAGTCCCACTGTGCAACAGCACGTTAGGCAAATGTCTTCTTGTATAGCCCTAGGCTGACCAAAATCTTATGAGTGGATTTGGTTGATGCAAAATGAAAGAAAGCTATCATATATATATATATATATATGTGTGTGTCTTTGTGCTTGTCTACTATCACCACTGGACAACCAGTGTTGGTTTGTCTCTGTCTGTAACTTCGAGGTTGAGCAAAATAGACTGATAGAGATAAGTACCAAACTTAGAAAACAAATGCTAGGGTTGATTTGTTTGAGTAAATCCTTCAAGGCATTGCCCCAGCATGGCCATAGTCTTATAATTGAAATATATATATATGATATGAAACTATTATCATTCTTTTATTCTTTTACTTGTTTCAGTCATTTGACTGCGGCCATGCTGGAGCACCGCCTTTAGTCGAGCAAATCGACCCCAGGACTTATTCTTTGTAAGCCTAGTACTTATTCTATCGGTCTCTTTTTGCCGAAGCGCTAAGTTATGGGGACATGAACACACCAGCATCGGTTGTCAAACAAAGGTGGGGAGACAAACACAGATACAAACATATGCACACACACACATACATACATACATATATATATATATATATATATATATATATATATACAATGGGCTTCTTTCAGTTTCCATCTACCAAATCCACTCACAAGGCTTTTGTTGGCCCGAGGCTATAGTAGAAGACACTTGCCCAAAGTGCCATGCAGTGGGACTGAACCCAGAACCATGTTGTTGGTAAGCAAGCCACTCCTGCGCCTATCATGTTTACATTCCATGTGAACATTACAACTGGTTGTTTTGCTCTTTGAAATTGCTCAGGTAAAAAAAAAAAAGAGAAAACCCTTGCTTGAAAAGCAGGTAAGGGCATGTTACTGGAAGGACATCTGGCTGTAGAAATCCAGCCTCAAAAAACAAACTCATCTAATTGATGCAAGCATGAAAAACAGATCAGAAAAATACTCTGAACAAATTATATATAGATACATATAAGTGCAGATATGTGTGTATATATGTATAATCATGTTTGTGTGTGTATGTATATATATATATATATATATATATATATATATATATATATATATATATATATTGTTGTACTTGGGGATGGTCATATTGCCAGTTTAGCCAATAAAAACACACACACTGTATATTTGGTGTTAATTTGCTTCAGCTTTATATTACATTAATCTTAATCTTATTTCGGCCAGAGTTCTTTCGTCACACTTCTGTGACCTCATCAGTGGTCCTTTGTTTCCTTCCTTCTTATGTGTGTCTCACCTTGCTAAATATCAGCCATTTTGTATTCAGAATACAAAATGGCTGATATTTAGCAAGGTGAGACACACATAAGAAGGAAGGAAACAAAGGACCACTGATGAGGTCACAGAAGTGTGACGAAAGAACTCTGGCCGAAATAAGATTAAGATTAATGTAATATAAAGCTGAAGCAAATTAACACCAAATATACAGTGTGTGTGTTTTTATTGGCTAAACTGGCAATATGACCATCCCCAAGTACAACAACATCTGTTTCAACACACGATTTCACATCAAAAATCTTGCAAAACAAATATATATATATATATATATATATATATATATATGTAAATATATATATATAGATGTACATTTATCTTGCCCTGACATCACTTGATAGTTGTAAGTGTCCTTTGTTTTCAATTTTCTGTGAAAATACGTCTGGTCATGGAAAAATATTGCCCTACTTGGGGAGAGATGAAGGCTGGCAACAAGCAGGATATCAGGCCATTGAAAATCTGCCTCAATAAATTCCATCTGATGCGTATGAGTATGGGAAAGTGGACATTAAAGTGATGATAATGTGTTTTTAAATATTCATCTTATATACTGTATATAATCCTCCACATTACAGGAGTAATGTGTTTCTGGAAATCTTGCCATAATGTGAAATAAATTTTCCTATTGATTTTCATGTTATAAAATGATAATGCATTCAACCCCACAAAAACAAAACAAACAACACTTTTATCTATGTAAATAATTTCTAACCATATGCAATACAATATTTATTCATAAAAACATTTGAAGAGGAATATGTTAGGGAATATATAAGAATTGTAGTATTGTAATAGTGGACTTTCTTATCACAAAAGATGTGGACTACTGTGTGAGAAATTGTAATAGTCAATGGAGGTTACTGAGAGAATGAGAGAGACTATTATGCTATCTTCTTCATCAAAATTTATTCAAAGAGTGAAGAACTTATCCAAAGCTCTTTGTTTATGATGCATCATCTCTTTGTACAGCTCAGTGTAGAAACTGAGCCCATTGTAAACTCTCTTTGTAATTATTTTGTTGTATTCCACATTAGGGTTGTTATTAGAAAAACTTACCGACCTTTCTCTATAAGTAGCAAATGTTTAGCAATTTTCTTTGCAGTAAGTGGAGTTGGTGGAATTTCTGTATTCTCTCTCATATTCCTCATTAGATATACTTTCTGTGTGAGACATTAACAACTCAACTGCATCATTCTCTAAGACTTCTTTTAATCTACAACATTTACTAGTATCACAATCTCTTTCCAAATTTGATGTACACTTTCTACTTGTAGAAAACTTGTAACATCATGGGTACAATCTGGCCATATATTTTTCCAAGCACCATTCAAAGTTGAGAATTTCACTTTCTTCCTTGACTTGGCAATGTTATCCACTGCATCCATTATGTTGAACTTCTCCCAGAAGTCTCTAACTATAGGTTTATCCTCCCTGTCAATTGCTTTCATAAGTTATGTGAAAGTTATTTTCAGATAATATGCCTTGAAGTTGGCTGTCATATCCTGATCTTCTGGATAGAGAAAAGAAGTTGTATTCTTAGAGATTTATTCTACTCTCACAGTATAAAAAAGCTCATTTAAATTCACTTGATTGTCTAAAAAGAGCAATGCTTTGTTGAGATATTTTATCTGGCACTACCTTTTTACACCACTCTTCAAAAGGCTTGGTTATCTATGCTTTCTTATTTGAAAGCCAAATCAGAGTTAAATTAAACTTTGCATAACCCTTGAAAGCTCTTGGATTTTCAAAATACGGGTTTCAGCTTCATATCACCAGGGTATTTTCTTATAGAAGTAGTGTCAGATGATTTTTGGCTGATTTAAATACTTCTCTTGAAATAAAAGTTCTAGCAGTTATACACTTCTAGAAAAGTGCAATTTCATCAGCATTGTATACTTGCTTTGATGTGTAGCCCTCTTCAGTAATCCTTTTTGCTTGTTTGTCAGGTGCTCAGGATAATTAGTAGTAGCTTCTGTATTAGCACTGGCAGCTTCAACAGTCATTTTTACATTATGCAAATTCAAGCACTTGTTAATCCTTTCCAATCTACATAAAAACATTACACTCCACTCATACACACAGACATACTCATACACTGCTCTGTTGACCTACATCATATGTAGCTACAGTCATTGCTATCATGCTGATTCTTTTCTTGTTTTTATTCAAAATTTGGTGTGTTGGTGTTGGTTATATTAGTTTTAGTGTTGATGATTGTTGTGACAGTGAAGTTGGGATACTACTGATGGTGGTAGTGGTCATATTGTTCTTGTTACTTGGGTACCAAATATCTCATGTGATTGTCTTATTTTAGATGGAGTTGCTCATCTTGTTCATATTAAAGTTACTGGTCATTAAGGAGTTGGTGGGCTGGTAATGGCAGTGGTTGTATTGGTTTTTGTGTTGGCTTTGATAGATAGTATTAATATTTGGGGTGAAGGCTGATTTTGATACATAAATAGAAAGGTAAAGAGGTAAGTAGATAGATAGATACTCATTATGATCCAAGAAACTACATATGCAAATATTCACAATGAAAAATTCAGACTCGCACTCCATAAGTGCTGAGTGTAGCATACACCAAAACTCATGCATAGCCATATATATTTCATTAAATCAAAAATGTATCCTTGTATGCTATTTCGTCATCTGTTATCTGCCTTTGTTGTTCAAGTATATGTGTTACAGGTCACCGAGTTATTTCTTTTTGCTCATTTTCATTTCATTTATGTAAACTACCTAGGCTATGAATGCAATCTACTCTATTGTGTGTTTATCTGATATGCTGAAGGTAAAGTAGGACAATTGCAATGGTGGTGATGATGCGTATTCAGGCAGAGACGTGTGTTCACAGCTGTCCTCTTGTCCTCAGACAGTCAGACTGTCTTTTCCTTAATTATGTGCCAATTTTGGCAAATTCTTGATTCTTGAGATTATTTCACCTTTTCATTTGGAGTTGGTATCAGTTGCTACAAAGCATTTGGTCTCCTTGATCTGGAAATAGAGATGATTTCAATAAACCAAGACTACATCTTATATGTTGTTTGATATACCCTTATTAATTTTTGTTCAAATTCATGCCACTAGCCACCCTTAAGAGTTTTTTCTCTTAGCTTATTAGTGTTATATACAAGTATACACACATATAATGTGTGTGTGTGTATATATATATATATATATTTCCTTTCTTGAGCGTCCAGTAACACAATATCTGTATCACGTCATCATGTTGTTTTTTGTTGTTTTTCTTGTTTGAACTCACTATATATATATATATATATATATATATATATATATATAGTTAAAAAAAACAATAACAAAAAAACAACAAAGTGAGGACGTGATATGGATAGTATTATTGGACGCTCAGGAAAGGAAAGAGAATATATATATATGTATATACATACACACACATATATTTCATTACATCAAAAATGTATGTTGTATGCTATTTCATCATCTGTTATTTACCTTTGTTCAAGTATGTTACAGGCCACCGAGTTATTTCTTTTTGCTCATTTTCATTTCATTGATGTAAATTACCTAGAGAGAGAGAGAGAGAGAGAGAGAGAGAGAGAGAGAGAGAGAGAGGTGCAGGTATCACTGTGTATTTAAGAAATGTGCTTCTCTACTGTGTAGTTTGCAGTTCAGTCCCATAGCTTAGCCCTGAGCTGATCAAAGCCTTGTGAGTGGATTTGGTAGACAGAAACTGAAAGAAGCCCATTTTGTATGTATAGTTATGAGTGTGCGTGTGTGTGGGGTATGCCTGTATGTTTGTGTCTCCTTGTCTTGATGTGACACAGTAGTTATAAATAGGCATCACAATTATACAAGCAGTGCACTTTGGGGCCATGGGAAAATATTATCTTACTTGGATACAGTATGAAGGTTGGCAACAGGAAAGGCATCTTGCTATGCAAAATCTACCTTCACAAATTCTACCGCATCCATGCAAGCATGGACAAGTGAATGTTAAAATGAGGATGAACTATATACAAGAGCAGTTGTGAATCTGTGCTTCTGTGTGTAAACTTCCAGTGAGAATGAAGGATGAGTTTAATAGCAGCAGCTAATGGCAAAACATGCTTCTGATGTATGCAAAATAAGGCTACTATTTTGAATCAATGTAAAATAAATGGAACTAAACAGGGTGGGTAGGTTTTGTTGTCTTTGGTCTTAGTGACAAAGATACCATGTATATTGGTGTCAGTGGTTGTGTATTGTTTTATCTACTTGGACACCTTGTATTAGATACTTTTGTCTTGTATCTTGGTGATGGTTTAATTTGCGTTGCTCTAGAGGTCCTCTCATTCTATCCTACCTCTTCCTACTTCCCTCTCTATCTCCATCTCCCTTGTATTAATCCATAGGAAAGAACTCTACATGCATGTGCTTCCATGTTTGAATAGACACATGCACACACACAAATGCACTACTCCTGTTGCGTGTATGTATAGAAGCATACACGTTTCTTTGTATATGTATTAATCCTTTGCATATATTCATTTGTTTGTGTATGTATATATATTTAGATGTATAAGCACACACATGCACATATATATTTATTTGTATATATATATATATAATATATATACACACACATACAAGCACACACACATCAGTGAAGGCATGACCATGTGATTAAAAAGTTTGCTTTCCAACCATGTGGTCTTGGGTTCAGTCACAACGTGCACCATCTTGGTCTAGTGTCTTCTACTACAGCTCCAGGCTCACCATGGCTTTGTGAGTTTGGGTGATGGAAAAATAAAAGAAACCCACTGTATATATATGTGTGTGTGTGTGTATATATATATATATATGTGTATAGGTGTATGTGTGTGTATCTCGCAACATCACGTGATGGTTGTAAATGAGCATCACTGTTATAGAAGCGATGTTGTTCCTTTTTCCAGTTTTCTCTGAAAAATGTCTGGCCATGGGTAAATATTACTCTGCTTGGGAACAGGTGAGGGTTGCAACAGGAACGGTGCTCAGCTGTAGGAAATCTGCCTCAACAAATTCTGTTTGATCCATGAAAGCATAAAGAATTGAACATTAAAATAATGATGATTATATGGATTTATATTTATGTATATATTTGTGTTTATATGCATGTGTGTGTGTATATATATATATATATATATATATATATATATATATATATATATATATATATATGTGATGTGTCATGGATGTATATATATTGATATATTTATATATGCATATCTGCATATATATGTGTATGTGTGTGCATGTGTTTATGAATATATGTGCATAAATATGTACATATGTGTGTATATATATGTGCATAACTGTGCATTTATGTGGTGTGTGCAGGTATGTTTATATATCTGATAATTTGGTAGTGTTGTTGGCACATGACGTTTTGTATAATTTTCACTTCCTAACCGCACAACCATCATCCTTTCGACTCCACCATCTTTATGGGTATTTAATTTTTTTTTTTCTATCTTGTCTCTCTCTTTCTCTCTTTCTCCCCCTCCTTTTATTTTCTGATATTAAAAGAGAAAAAAAAACGATAATGATATGAAATGAAAGAATCAAGCAAACACACTATTTTACAAGCACTACTTCTCCGCTCTCCTTTATCTCTCTGTCGTTCTCTCTCTCTCTCTCTCTCTCTCTCTCTCTCTTTGTGCACCTGACTTAGAAGTGATGTCAGCTGGTCGTTTACACAGAAGTCACAGGGAGGAGGAGGAGGAGGAGGAGCAGCAGCAGTGGAATGAAGAGCGGAGGAATTACAATAAACAATAAACAAAACACTTCTCCCCTAAATTATGCAAACCTATTCTAAATCGGAGGGAACTTGTTAACTGTGACTTATCGTATAAAAATAGACTTCGATTTACAAGTGGAAAACCTGAATTGTCTATTGATTTTGAGAATAAAATTTCACCCTAGACATTGTGTCCGTTTGTTCCCTCAGCTAGAGGAGGAATTTCAAGAATGCAGTTTTTCTTTCCATGCCACACTATCACAATCAGCACATTCATCATTATTGCCATATAGAACCAAAAAGGAGCCTCTACATAGTTGCTTTGCCTAATAGTTATAGCAGCAAAATCACCCTCAAATCACATGCATATACTCTGGTCTTGAAAAAGGAAAAAAAACATTAAGGAATATTAAATATTGTAAATCCAGATATCAAAATACGTTGCAGTTGGAATTCCTTTGATCAAAGGTGTATACTATGATATGCAGATTGGATTATAGGTTTGCTAATTTAGGGATGGAGTGGAGTTGAAATCCTCCTCCCCTCACCACCACCATCGCCATTATTGTCACTTTCCCTACCTGTTTTTGTTAAAATGATTATATTCCTGAATGTTATATCTATATGGTGCTTGTTATTGCACTCTGCAATCTTTATATGTTGCACTATGCAATTTATTTATACACACACACACACGGTGTATAGCAGGGGTTTATAATTTGAGCTGTGTCCTCGTGAAGCACATCTGCACACTCTATTAATCAAATGTATGTATGTAGATATTTTATTTTAAATGAGAAAGTCATGCACACTAGTTGAAACTCCCGGTGAATCAATATTTGCAGAGTATATCAGATAGTACAATATATATACACACACACACACACACATATATATGTGAATACTTATGTGTGCATATATATATATATATATATATATATATATATATATATATATATATATATATATATATATATATATATAAATATATATTTATGATTACTTATGTGTGCATATATATATATATATATATATATATATATATATATATATATATACACACACACACATACAGAGGGTGCAGTGAGTAAACTGCTGTCTAAATTACACAAAAATGAAAATAACACTGACATCTCATTTTAACATATTTACCAAAATTACATAAAAATATCTTCAAATACTAAAGAGTAAATTTATTCAATAAAATCACCATTGGCTTCAACCACTGCCTCCAGACGACTTCAGAATCTTCTGCACTTCTTCTGGATGGTCTCCTTATTTAAGTTGGTGAATGCTGCCATAATCCTTGCATTCAGTTCATCTTTGGTGTTACAAAGAGTTTTGTTGGTCTTTTGTTCAACTGCAATCGACACATAATAATCAAGGGGGTTGCAGTCTGGGGAGTTAGGTGGCCAGATGTTAGGGGTGATGTCACAGAAATTGATGGACAGCCATGACTGGGTTCTCTTGCTTGTGTGGCATGGTGCAGAGTCCTGTTGCCAGACATAGCGTTTTCCAGCAGCCACCCTTTTGACCCAGGGCAGCATTACCTCCTTCAGGCATTTAATGTTGGCCTCTGTGTTGAGTTTGAGGCCAAGTAGGAAGATGAATGGAGACATAACGTTGCCATCACTAGTGATCACTCCAAACACCATGATGTTGACTGGATGTTTGATTTTTATCGCTCTTGGTATATATTTTGGGGACATGGCAAGCCAAAAGTTGTTCTGTGTGTTCACTATCTGATCCGGGTAGAAAATTTTCTTGTCTGCGAAAAACCAAAGCATGTGTTGGAGGGGATGCTTGAGTTTGTTCAAATGCTTTGTAGTGCAGTCTTTCTGTTTGTCCTTGATGGCTTGGGATAAAAATTGGCCCTTTCTCATCTTGTATGAGGAATACCGAATGTCTTCATGCACTACCTGTCTGATAAGAAACTTATACACTCTCATGTCCTTGGCATTGGACCTGATTGACTTGGAGGAATTGTTGTCATTTATGGCCTGAATCTCACCAACAAATTCAAGAATTTTTCTCTTATCAGAGCAATCAGAGTGAGTTTTCCGAGCTGCCATACTTTCGTAATCACCATTAGACTAATTCAACTCTTTCCGAATCCTCTGCACTGTCCTCAGATTGACACCCAAACACTCTGAAATGTTTGTATTGGAGCTTCCGGTGTGAATACCAAGCAGCGTGGTATGTTGTTCCCAAATTTCTGGCAGAGTGAATTGCGTCATGGTGCTGTTTTTGTCACAGATGGTGCCCAACTGACCCTACCATACTGTGTAGTTGACAAAATCCCAAACAAACAATGCGCATGTGTGAAACTACATATATAAAATGACCACAATTTACCCATTGCACCATATATATGTCTGTGTGTAAATGTATTTAGGTGTTTGTGTGTGTGTGTGTATGTATATATATATATATATATATATATATATACATATATATATATATATATGTCATAGAAGCCATTTTAGCATCTTGGTCATTTAAGTTATGAGGTGATCATCATTAGTGCTGATGCTACAAAAAAAAAAAAAAATGCACCTCGTACATTTTGCGAAGTGGTTCACTTTAAGAACAGCATTCAGCCATAGAAACCATGCCAAAGTAGACTTTTGTGCATGGTGTAGTCTTCCAATTTGTCAAATCCTGTCAAACCTCCAGCTCATTCCAGTATCAAAGCCAACTCTTAAATAATGTAAATGTGACTGTGTGTGTGTGTGTATATACATATATCTTTTTTATCTTTTTATCTTGTTTGTTAGACTGTGATCATGAAGAATTTTAGTCAAATGAATTGACCCTTGTACTTGTTATTCCTTGTTTTTGAAACCTGCTACTTATTCTATTGGTTTCTTTTGCCAAACCACTAAGTTGTAGGGTTGTAAACACACCAACATTGGTTGTCAAGTGGTGATGGTGGGACAGACACACGCACACACACACACATGCATGCATATATGATGGATTTCTTTCAGTTTCCATCTACAAAATCCATTCATGAGGCTTTGGTTGGCCCAAGGCTCCTTTAGAAGACCCTTGCCCAAAGTGTCACACTGTGGAACTGAATCCAGAACCATCTCTTGTTGGGAAGCAGGTTTCTTGACATACACACACACACACACACAAAGTCTTTATGTGTGTGCATGTATGTATATATTTGTGTATGTATGTCTTTTTATTATATATATAGCATGATTTTAGCAAAATAGATATTTATTTCCCCTTTTCTAAAGATATTTACAATGTAATGGGAAATTTAGTGTTAAAAACATTTGCAAACAGTATTGTAATAAAATAAAAAATTACAAAAGTTCTGTATATGATTTAAATGTTAAAGGGACATTTGAATGGCCTGCTATATATATATATATATATATATATATATATTCGCACACACACACACACACACACACACATCCATACCTACATGCATATACATATACACACTTACATCCCCCCACATGTGCACTTACTAGAATATGTGCACTTCACCCACATAACATTTAATCCCTCTGGCTACAGTTGTATGAAATTCTATATCTGCATGCAATATATACACCCACACTTCCAAACTTTCACACATTCTAGACTTCTCCAGTATCTATGAATGGTGGTTGAAAATTTGTCTTGAGCAAATTTTCTATAAAGTTTTCATATTCTTCATAGTATTTTCACAGCTGTCCTCCGACACTCAGGAAAGTGTTTTCACTGGTGTGTATAAAAGAGAGAAGTTGCTAAATGAGCATTCTTTATTAATAGATTTGATGGTGCCTAACCTAGTTTTTCTGTTTTGTTTAAATTATACACAGTTATATATAATATGACTTGTGCATAGGAAGGAAAGAAAAGAAAAGAGAGTCTGCAGTTGTAGGTGCTGCTGCTGCTTTCATAATCTGGTAATTGGGTCTTATTGCAAGTGTTAGCAAGCAGATGGAGAGATGTATATAACCTGTTAAAAAAAGAGCAATAGAAATACGGGGTGGGTACCAGCTAACTTAAATTTAACAGTTGACTAGAATATATGTGTTGACATTTGTTGTTGTTTGGCTACAGGATAGTACTGACCAAGTAGACCTATAGAAAGAAGCGCTAGTGTTTAAGCCATAACCATCTTGTCTTTTATTTAAGAAGAGGATTATATTATCTAATGTATTTTTGTTTGTCAAGTTATTTGGGTATTAAAGAGAAGTTCTAGGAAATATTACTTGACAAAATAGGTTTCTTGTAAATATCGTGATGTTACATGACAGTGATATAATGACATTGAATACGGAAAATCTGTGAGGACTACAGCAGGTAGACTATATGGAATATAAGTGAGTAGTGTTACATGATAGTGAAACAAGGGTATTAAATATCTACGTCAGATAGAAATGTGCTCATTTAGGTGTACCATATCAGCTTGCATGTAAGCCAAAATGCTAGTGATATGACAATGGTTGGTATTGAATACATCAGGTAATGTGTGTTGGGGAGATGATAACAGTGGCATGGCTATATGATGTGACTTGATGAAGATTTCTGGGAATGGGGAGAAATATGCTGCAGAGAAAATGAATGTAAGAGATAGAGGCAAGATGTGGTGAAATTGAATGTGATGTTGGCTTTTGCTGATCAAACAGCTCAGAGATGAAGAGAAATAGAATATGAATTAAAACCACCACTGCCATAAACACACACTCACACAGAGTAGAATATATCTGAATATTCAATAGTTTGTTGCTGAAGAGTTGGGTAGAGGCATGGTGCTGTGGTTAAGAATTTTGCTTTACAATTACATGCTTTCCAGTGTGATCTCAATGTATAGAAACTTGGACAGATGTCTTCTGCTTTAGTTTTAGATTGACCCAGTCCTTTTGAGTGAAATTGGGTAGTTGAAAACCATGTGGATAGAAGGATGGAAACCCATTAGATGGATACTTCTTTTTGTGTTCAGTTTAATGCCCTATCTGACCTTTAAGAGAAGTTTCTTGTTTCATTTCCTCTTCACCAATTTTGAAGGTCATTGATGCTGCCCTTCCTTCTCTGAATGAATCAGAAAGAAAGAAAAAAAAATAACAGTGGTCTCATTATACAAAGCAGTTGTTCATGTTGTCATAAACAACGATGGCTACTTTATTTTTCATTCCTTTGGAAAGTGTAACGAATAAGTACCAGTCATACTTGTATTTTATTTGATCAATCACAACCATTGCTTACAATCTGTAATCTTGTGTCAAAAATCTTCAACATAAAATAAATTTCTATTTTGTGAGAAATTGTCTTTGCATATTGAAATGGCTTTCAGCCATTTCAGTATGCAAAGACAATTTCTACCGAACTGCAGGCATATTCTTTGCAGGTGATGCAAACAATCTTCACTATTTTTCTTTAAATGGTATTAATATGAACATGGCAAAACACACTCATATGCAGCTTCTGTCTACCAAATTTTACCCATAAATCAATGATCATCTCCTTTCCCCAAATTCATGGCCTTGTAGCAATGCAATTATTGTCATGGATGATTTTCTTTTCTCCTACAAACTTTCATCTGGAATGAGTACAATAGTGGTGGTAGGTTCAGTTTAGTGGATTATTTTCTTCTGCCATGACAAACTTGTGTGTGACTTTGTACCAATGTCAGAAATATAAGGAAGACTAACTGGAAGAATTCTTATATTTGTATTCTTAGGATTAATTGATGATGTATTTATGAAAGGAGTGTAATGTCATTGCAGATGGTAATGTCACTTCTTGTTCTCCAACCTTAGAGACACATACACACACACACTCTCTTTGTGTGACTTTCCTTTGTATATCTGCCTGTTCCCCATCTCTCTTTCTATATATATATATATATATATATATATATATATATATATATATATATATATATATATGTGTGTGTGTGTGTGTGTCTACCTATATGAATGTATATGTATAGTTGTTCACAAACACAAAACTTAATAACAATGGATTGGAGTCACCACTTTGAAAACAGGAAAAGAAATCAGTATTATATATATATATATATATATATATATATATATATAAAGAGAGAGAGAGTTGTTCAGAAATTCAAAACTGAGTAACAATGAATTGAAATCTCACTTTAGAAAGAAAAACAAACAAATAGTGTGTGTACATACATACACACACACAGACACATACATGCGCACGTGCACACACACACACACACACACACACACACACACACACACTTTATTTATTTATATTTATCTATCTATATAAACTTGTACAAAGTTTATTAGCATAACTGCAATACAACACTGCTAGAACTTGTGTGTGTTGCAAACACATTCTTCTGTTTTTATTTCAGTGAGACATTATTGCTGCTAACCAAGTAGAATTAATTGACATGAAATAGATGTCTAGTTCTTTTACAATACACTATTATTTTTATGTGTGTCAGTGTGTCTGAAAGTGTGAGTGAATATGCAGATACACACAGATAATGCACACAGTTATTTGTTAATAAGAACGGCAAGGGAATATTTATAGGTAAAGTTAGCCTGTCATATCAGCAGGTATCAGCATTATTATTTTATGTCAATTTTTTTAATGTTTGTATGTGTTATATAAGTCTTCTCTAGCACTGCATATTGCCATTTGTTGTGGTTCGTTGTCCCTTCATTGGTGAGGTTCAGCCTCTTAAAAATCAAGCTTTCCATTTTACCTCTTCTGCAAGTTCCTTCCACTTGAATAGTTATATTCATTTGCTTTTATGTTTATTTTTCCATGTTATCATGGGTTAGACATTAATTTATTGAGACATTGCTTTTTCTCACTCAGATGCCTTTCCTGTCACTAACCTTTGCTTATTTTCCAAATAAGGGGGTCTCTTATTTCACATGGCTTTGAAAGTGTGGGCAATTTGTCAACAAGAGAAGTGAGAACAACAATGATGTTTGTAGCAAGCAACTTTTGTAGACCCCTAAATGTAAACATGCATTCTGTGAGCTTTCAGTTTCTGTCTACTGAATTCATTCATAAGGCTTTGTTCAGTCTGTAGTTATAGTAGCAGGTGCAAAGTACTGCACTGTGGAACTGAACCCCCCAAAAATGGTTGGAAAGCGAATTTCTTAACCATATGGCCATACCCTATACTTAATACATCTATGTATCTATTTATTTGTGTGTGTATATATATAGATGTATATACATCTTATTTACATACATATGAAGGTGCATGGTCTAGTTGTGAGAGTATTGCACTTACAACCTAAAGATCATGGTTTTAATTCCTAGACTGAGCAGCGCATTGTGTTCTTGAGCAAAACACTTCATTTCACATTGCTCTAGTCCACTCAGCTGTAAAGGGGTAACCCTGCAATGGACTAGCCTTCAAATTGGAGGAATGTTGGCCTGCTGATCTAGCCAGAGGAGTGGCATCATTTGAAAGCCAAAACGATGCAAAGTGCATTGTCATCAGTGATGTATAACATCTGATAGTCTGGTGGATCAGGTGACACACAGGCATGCACACACACACACACACACACACACACACACACACACACACACACACACACACACATGTGCACGTAACTATAGAACACTTGTAAATCTATGTTACTATTAGTTTCAGGGAATTCCACTTAGTCAAGTTACTGTTGTCAGATGTGGGTTAACACCTCTCTGAGTACATAAGGAGCAACTTTTACTTTAGTTTTGTGTACTCTGAGTATCCTGCTTATTTTATCTTGGGAAAACACATTTGCTTATTTTAAAAGAGAGACATAATTTATGGCTTTAAAAGGAATCACTTGAGAATAATGGACATTTTACATATGCTCTCTCTCCTTTCTCTACATATTCTGCTGCGACAACAGCGATTTCTGCTCATCAGAACTGGCTGATCTCTTGACATCTCTACTCAGGCACTTACTACTTACTCATCTCTTCTCCTCTCCTTGCCCATATTGTACCTCTCAGACTTAGTCACCAAGTTTCCCATTAAGCATTAGACTGTCTTTCCTCTGAAGAATATTGGCTGTCTCGAATTTCCGATCTGCATATGTTTTTCTTGCAGCTGTCATCTTGCAACAGTTCTAGCAGAATGTTAATGGCACCAATGTTGCAGGTGTGGATGGCTAGCAAACACCTTGAGAACAGTTTCCTCCAGACTCCCTAAAAGCAATGCTATAATGCACTGTCTTAAATATTTTAAATCGATAATTCATTAAAGATATTTTATATGTTTTGGCTGCTTTACAATGACTGCAGGTGTGGCTGTATGGTAAGAAGCTTGCTTCCCAACCACAGGGTCCCAGGTTCAGTCCCACTGTATGGCATCTTTGGTAAATGTCTTCTACTATAGCCTCGGGCTAACCAAAGCCTTGTGAGTGGATTTGGTAGATGGAAACTGAAATAAGCCCGTCGTATATATGTATATATATATATATATATATATATATATATATATATATGAGTGTGTGTCTGTTGTCCCATGCTGGCATGGGTTGGACAGTTTGACTGGGCTGGCATGCTGGAAGGCTGTGTCAGGATCCAGTCTGATTTGGCATGGTTTTCTATGTTTGGATGCCCTTCCTAATGCCAACCACTCCGAGAGTATAATGGGTGCTTTTACATGCTACCGGCACAGGTGCTGTTTGTGTGACACTGGTATCTGCCACGACTGCGATTTTGCTTGGCTTGATGTGTCTTCTCAAGCATGACAAAGGTCTTGGTCATTGCCTCTGTGAGATGCAACACTCAAAAGGAGCTCAGCCATTTTTGCCTATATATAGTTGAAATTTATGGACAAACAAAAGATGAAGACAGGTGTATGAACAACAAGCAGGTGTATTAATTTGATGTTCAGGAAAGTGAGAAAGTCTTTGAGAAAGTCAAACTGTCCAACCCATGGAAAACAGACGTTAAATGATGATCATGATGACAGATGTATTGCTACAATAATTTTGTTTAGCCCTAGGTCAGCCCTGGTTGAACAAACTGATAACCAAAGGCTTTCTAGCCATTACCAACAGTTCTTGTTTACAGGAATAGTGTATCTACGGTTATATAATCCAATGTGTTCTTTTTTAAGAGAAGAGAATATGGTTTGAGGGGAGACTCGCTTACTTCTTCTAGCAGGTCAATCAATCGCGACAGCTCCCTCCCCACCTCATCAACAATAATGTTTGTTATATTGCTGTTTGTGGAAACACTGAAACAGTAGTTGTAGTGTTTCTCTCTGCACCATTCTTGTTCACATTCTTGAGTACTTCCTAAACAACACTATTTCTGAATGACTGCTCTTTCTCAGTCACTCTCTTCTCCCCCTCCCTTTTTCTTTGTCTCTCTCTTGCATTTGTTAAAATCCAAAAGACAATTCCAAGTGGCTTGCCATTTTTCAATTAAGTAGCTTTCCTATCCCTCCTATAAAATGTTTACACTTGACATTTAAAACTAATATTAAATGAAAGTTTACTAGTTTGCCTCCTCCCTCTCTCTCCTTGCTTTCTTTCTTTCTTAATAAATAAATAAATAAATAAATAAATAAATAAATATAGTTCTTAGAACATCTCTTTCTTCTTGCATTCATTGACATGCAGGTCTTCTGGGATTTGGCTGCTATTTCTAGCAGTTTTAGTGACCATGTAGAGATTCTCCCATTGACATGTAAAAGAAAAAGCTTACAGCACTGGGTTTTTAAAAATGTTTTTGTGGTCACCAATTGACCTACAGCTGTTCATATTGAACATGAACCTACACTGATTTCATTATTCTTGGAGGAGCTGTAAATTCCACAAGGCACAGCTCCCCTATTTTTGATTAACTTAGACAGAAAAAGAAATTCTCTGTCAACACTTGCATGGCTGTTTCTTTAAAGTGTGGCCACAGTCAAAATGACTGAAACAAGTAAAGGAATAAAAGAATATTCCTGGATTCCTTTGTGAACCCCAGGGTGGGAACTGCTGGCATAGATGTTCACATTTTGGCTTGATAGGGAATGAATGATACTTGCTAAATCCAGAAAGTTTTCCCTTTTTTTTTTAATCATAAAACATGAGCGGTCCCAGATTTATAGGTGAGGGGTGGCAGGAAACCACAGGAGTGATGTATACTGCTTCTCTCTGTTTTGAGAGAGAGAGAGAGAAAGAGAGTGAGCATCTGAAAACTGGGTCATAGATATTTGTCTCTCTTTAGCTCTGTTTCTCTCTGCTCTACTCTGAGTAGATGGCTAGCTCTCATTTGAAACCCATTGAGAAGTTTTAAGTAGAAAGAGTCAATGAAACAATTACACAGTTTTACTTATTTAATAAGTTGGGAGACACTTTTTTTTATTTAATCATTTCATTTCATTTAAAAATATTTTCATAATCTCATTTAGTTTGAATTAGAGGAGGAGGCTTAGAGTGGTGTGGAAGGGTAGTGTGTTTATAACATTCATGAATCAGAGGAGGGAGATGTAGTGAGAGTGGAGAGGAGGCTGGGATAGAAGGGGTGATGAAAGTCTGTTCTTCCAGTGTCTGTTGGCTCCTCTTAACCTACATAGGTGTTTCTACATTTATTTATTCATTTCCTACTGTTGCCAACTGAGAAGCCTGTCTACTGCATGTGGTTGTTCAACTTGCTAGAAATATCAGCAAGTATCCCTTAAATCACACCCTACCAACCTTAAAAAAAAAAAGAAAAAAGGGAAGGACACATTGGAAGCTGTAGTCATAAATTACACTGTCAGAATTATAGACAGGGTGGAAGAGACCTTTGATCATGGGTCTGCTATATGGGGTTACCAACAACTTTTGTCATGTCCCCTGCCCCCAGCCATTATGCCATATCAAGGATGAACTTCTTTTTTCTGTTTTAAAAAAAAAAATTTTTTTTTTTAATAATTTGGCCTCAAGTAGGGGTGGAAAAGGTTTTTAGTACTGAGGGACAAAGTGCGAGAGCATAAAAGAACTTGTGGGAACACATCTGTAGAGTTAATGATAATGAATCTTAAATTTTTACAAATTATACCAAGCAGTTATGCTTAGCCTTGCCTAGATTTAGTAATGACTGAAACACACACACACACACACACACACACACACACACACACATAGATGTTGTATAGTGCTGCAAATTCTCATTTATTTTTGTTGATTTACAGTTCATATTACGTGAGTTAACTTGGTTGACAACACTCACTTGTAAGGTCACTTGCTAACAGAAATTTAGTACTTGTGAACCGCTGTCCTCTGCAAATTCGCATTCCATGAAAGTGGGAATCAAGCCCAAGAACTCTTGATTGCAAAACAAATTTCTTAATCATCCTTCAGCCATATTCTGTGCCCATGTAATACAATATTACATAGCTTCTAGACAAAAGTTTATTCACCAACATAGTATAACTCGTGACACATTGGTTCATGTTCTTTCTGTTTCTTCTATTATGACCACTACTATTGCTACTTTCAGCCAATATGGAAGTCTTTATAGAGTCACTTGACCTACTAGAAATAACCAAAATAGGAAAAATTTGTTTTTCCACACACACACATGACAGGCTTCCACACAGTTTTCATCAAGTAAATCCATTCACAACATATTAATTGGCCCAGGGCTATAGCAGAAGTCACTTGCCCAAGATGCCATGTTGTAGGACTGAAACTCTGTGTATGTGCACGTGTGCGTTTGTGTTTTTTTTTTGTCTCCCTACCATCGTTTGAAAACCCGGTGTTGGTTTGTTCATGTTACCATAACTCAGCGGTTTGGTAAAAGAGACATGTAGAATAAGTACCAGACTTTAAAATAACTACTGGGGTTGATTTGATTGACTAAACCTTTCAAAGCAGTGCTCCAGCATGGCTGCAGTTCATTTACTGAAGCAAGTAAAAAAATAAGAGATTTTAGATGCATTCTAGAGGCTAGGTCTTGTATGTTCTAATTTTGTTATGGTTTCTATGGCTGGATTCCCATTACCATCCAATTTATAGAGTGTACCAAGTACATTTTCTTTGTGGCACCAGCACTGGAAAGGTTGTCATGCCTCTGGCAAGACTAAAGGATTCTCTTCATGTTGTTTCTGTTTGTTCACTGGCGCCAGAAGGGTTATCTTGTCTCTGACAAGACTTAAGGAGAGTCTCCTATGTGTTGTTTCCATTTGTGAGAGGGAGGGAGGGAGAGATGGAAGAGGTTCATAGGAAAAAGGAGAGGTGGTGGTGGTGGTGGTGGGGGCTAGGATGACAGGAATGGTAGGAAAGGAAGAAGAAATAGTAATGGAGGAGAGTGGTAGGAGAATGCCTGGGTGAAAGAAGTAGGAAGGCAGAGAAGAAGATTAAAAGGGTGTGAGATAATGATAGAAGGAAGACAGGGTGATGGAAGAAGGAGAAAGAGAGTAAAAGAAGAGGGAAAGAATATTTAAAGAGAACAAGAGATATAATGGTAAAAAGTAACCAGTTGATTGGTGACAGAGAGACTTGATATGAGTATAAATTGGCAAGAAAGATTGAAATGTGGGTGTTAAACATCCCAAACTTTATTCGTATTATTATTTTTTATGTTTGTTTTTCATGTGGGTTGGATAGGTTTTTCCCCATTCCAGTACAACATTTTGCCTCTTGTGTTCATCTTTTGTCATCATCTTGATGAGGTCCAGCTTCTTGAGATCTGTCTTCATCAGTCTTCTTATTTACCATCTTCCACAGATTCTTTCTTCCAGTTATGTATATATGCTTATACACACGCACACACACACACACACATTTGTACATACCTCTTTTACTTTTTTACTTGTTTCAGTCATTTGACTGCGGCCATGCTGGAGCACTGCCTTCAGTCGAGCAAATAGGCCCCAGGACTTATTCTTTGGAAGCCTAGTACTTATTCTAAGTTACGGGGACGTAAACACACCACCATCAGTTGTCAAGCGATGCTGGTGGGACAAACACAAACACACACATATACATATATATATATATATATATATATATATACGACAGGCTTCTTTCAGTTTCCATCTACCAAATTCACTCACAAGGCTTTGGTCGGCCCGAAGCTATAGTAGAAGACACTTGCTCAAGGTGCCACGCAGTGGGAATGAACCCAGAACCATGTGGTTGGTAAGCAAGCTACTTACCACACAGCCACTCCTACACCTATATAAATATAAAATTTCGATATATATATATACATATAATCTCAAAATACAAAAACTAATTATAGTAAATTGCAATTTATTCTTACTTCAGGTCATAATGTTTATAGGATAATAGTGAATAAAGAAGTAACATAAATTAAATATATTATGGTGAGAAAAGAAAAAGAAAGTTGTGCAGTTAACAATTTTCAAATTATTTTTACTAGAAATGAACAATCAAGTGATGGTTTATTCTTATGGATTAAGAAAGAATTTTTGATCCTATATCTAGATACATTTTAGGTTCTCATTAAAACACAGCTATCATAATAATTATTATTTCTGACTTGTTATGTTACTGTGTTTCAGTCAGTCCGACAAACTAGATTACTTCCAGTTAATTAGACCCCATTGTTATCAAAATGATTTAGGCTTGCACTTATATAAGAATTCTTTAAACTGACTGAAATTCCAAGAATTCCTTTTATATTTTATTGTTGCATTCAGGGAATGTTTTCATTTAACTCAGGCTAAAGCTCTTATATATATATATATATATATATATATATATATCATGATGATGATGATGGTATATATATATATATAATGTGCATTTAAATCTATAAAAAGAAGGAAGTACTTAAAATGTAGTTAAAGTTTATTTGTTTATTTGAAGCTCAGGTTTTTCCTCATCGTTGTTTTGAGTTTTGCATTTTCATTTTTCATAACAATTCACTTCAACTATATACTATATATATATATATATATATATATATATATATACTCTGTTCGTTTGTGTATTTAGTATATGTTTGTATGTTTAATTACTACATGTTTTTTTGAATTATATATATATATATATATATATACTTACACATACACACGTATGTGTGTATGAAAACATTTTTGTCTTTTATTCTTTTGGTGGGGGTTGATAATCAAAATACTTGTCCAGGACAGAATTGTGTGTGTGTGTGTGTGTGTGGGTGGGTCTTCTGCAAATACTTGACAATCTCACTAGTGCTGGTGCCACGTGGAAAAAAAAAAACAAAAAAAAAACACCCAATACACTCTGTAAAGTGGTTGAAATGGTTGGCATTCGGGAGAGCATCCAGTTGTAAGAACCATACCAAAGCAGATAATAGTTTGTTATGACTGGTAGACCATGAACTTTTTTGAGAAGAGAAAACTTGTAGTTTCTCTATCCCTGAGGGAGATGGTCTGAAGATAGCATTTGTTATCAGTTTGAGACAGGTAGCAGTGGTCTGTTAACTGTAGTGGCATTTGTGATCTGATTAGGGTGATAGAATTTGTTTTATTGAGTGGAGTGATATTTGTAGTGTGTTTGGGGTGGTAGAATATGGTCTGCTTAATGAAGCGGCCTAAATCTAACCCTCTATCATTTCTGTTGGTTTGGAAATCTTATCTGTGAATCATCTATATTTGTTAACTTTCAGTCACTCTTTTGTGTATTCCTTTCTCTTGGTGACCAAGCTAAACTTGTAGCTGACAAAAGAGTTTACAGAACCCAAGACAATAAATCAAAATGTCAAATAAGCAGAGTGTGAAAGTGTGACATGAATATATATATATATACAAATAATATACACATGCGTGTGGGTGATAGTGTTTGCATTTCCTTGTTTTCACATTGTGTGATGGCTGTAAATGGATGTGTTACTACTGTGCAAGTGGTGTCCTTAGTTTCCACGAAAACATGTTGAACCATGGGGAAATATTACTTTGCTTGGAAACAGGTGACAGTTAGCGACAGGAAGGGCTTCAACTGTCAGATGTTCACCTCAGTGAATTTCTGTCTGATCTATGCAAGCATGGGAACATTGGCTTCTACCTCTCCCACAGAAGTATAGCTTTGTCTGATATGTCATAGTACTTGACAGTCTGATAGCTATGGAGTAAAGTTTGTAACTATCATTGACTGTTTGTGTGTGTGTGTGTGTGTGTGTGCGTGTGTGATACATTTGCTGAGTGTTGTCTGCAACTCTTCCTTTCAGGATCAATAACATAAAGTACCAGTTGAGCGCTGGGGTTGATGTGATTGACTAGCCTCTGCTTCATAGATTGCAGGTCTTTGAGCCTAAAGTAGAAAGGATGATTATTATTATTATTATTATTATTATTATTATTATTATTATTATTATTATTATTATTATTATTATTACCTTTTCGGACAAAACCTTTTGTAACCTTCATCCTGTCTTTGTCCTTACATGTTTTTAATTGATATTAGCCCTTGTAGCCAATAAAACAAATTAATAATAATAATAATAATAATAATAATAATAATAATAATAATTATTATTATTATTATTATTATTACCACCATCATTGAGCTGGTGTTTGAAGGAATTTTGATTTGATGGAAGGATTTAAAATGGGAAGTTTTTATTGTAGAACCAAGGGGGCAGGGTTGCTATAAAAAGGACTAAGATTAACGGTGTAAGTATTCCTTATCTGAACAGTGGTATGGTATGAATGGCACATACTGTGCTATCATATCAAACACACTTTCTTTGAATGGAAGAAAAGTGCTTGATGGCACTCCCATGTATACGTGTGTGTGTGTGTGTGTGTGTGTGTGTGTGTGTAGGAATGCAGTCTTGGTTGTGGTTAACCAATATGTATTTTTCAAGTTTGGTTTCACTGCATGGCCTCTTAAATTGACTAAAACCTTTTGAATGAAATATGGTTGAGAGAACTTGTACAGAAGCTTGTCATGTGTGTGTGTGAGTGCCCTTGTTCATGTTTACACCATGTCACAGCTAGTGCTGTTCATTCTTGTCTTGTAATATAGTAGTTTGCCTTGTGAATGAAATTGGTAAATGGAAACTGAAAGAATGGCTTGTGTATCTATTCATATATTGCTTATGTGTGATTGTATGAGTGCATGTGTTTGTATTTTCACTTTGTTATCTTGTCTTTATGTGATACTGCTTGGCAATTGGTGTTACTCTGTTTACATCCTTGTAACTGAATGGTTTGGCAAAATAGAAACTAATAAAGCAAGTACTTAACATGAAAAATATATACTGGGGGTATTTTAATTCATTAAACTCTTCATGGTAGTGCCTCAGTGTGACCATCATCCAATTACCAAAATCCGTGTGTGTGTGTACCATAAATATTACACCCCTTTATATCAAGAAGACTGTTCTGATTTTTGACTCTATGGGTATACTGACACACACACACACACACACATGCACACACACACATGCATGCACACACACATGCATGCATGCACACACACATGCATGCACACACACATGCATGCACACACGGTCTCACGCACACACACGGTCTCACACACACACACAAGCCCTTGAAGACTAGATCTCTGTGATTGGATGTTCTTGAAAAAATGCATGTTGATAAGAAAAATGTGGGTAGTGAAGGGAATCCAGAATGTTGACATGCCTGTATGTTCATGTGTGTGTGTGTATGTATATGTACACATATATGTGTGTGTATGTACAATTATATTTACCATACTCATGTACATTCATACCTGAAAAAGCTATCACAGTGGAAATTGTCTTGGGAGAAAATTCTCATAGACAATGTGTGTGAAAACAGAGTGCAGGGCTTTGAGTGATGTCATCAGACCATAGGTTGCAGTCACTTCTTTGTTGTTACACTTCATTAGCTATGGACACTGCATCTGTCATTCATAGCTCACTATGAAACAGGCGTTCTTATATTTAATCAGAAAATAGTACAATTGCTGATGTCTCTAAAGCTTGGTCAGGCTGGAATTAGCTAAGGGTACATGCAGCAGTGATGATTCAAATATATGTGTGGACAATTATATTTAACATATCTGTGTGCATTCAGATATGGAAAGACCTTCACTGCGGAAATTGTCTTAGAAAAAATTCTCCTTATACATTGTTTGTGAGTGTATATGCATATCTGTGTGTTATCATCATAGATACATGCACATATGTGTGTTTGTGTGTATATGTATGTGTATATATATCCTTGTCTCATATATTTTGGCACGCCTCCTAAAGCGGTTTCTGATATGTTTGTGACAATATAGTCTTTAAAACTGAGGAGGATGTGGTATGTATGTGAATGCATGTATGTATGGTTGGGTTGTGGGTTGGTATGCATGGGTGTATATTTGAGTGTTTATGGCTGTGGGTGTGTGTATAGTTGTCTATCTGTCTGTATGTATGTATGAAACATTAATTGTTGCTAGCAGTCAACCAAGTAGCTATTTAATACAATAAAACACTAAACACTGAAATTTAGTGTCTTTATTCAAGTATCTTTTGAGTGTTTTTTTCTAAATTTTATTTCTATCCTATATTCATGTAAACAGTAGCATTGTTGTTAGAGGTTTTCAAATAGCCAGCCTCTACTCTGAATTTCTAAGCGTAACAAGTGACTGCGCAAGTGGATCAGAGTATTTTTTTTTAATTTGAAGTCAGCTGTTTTATTTGTTTTGTCACTGATGTGTACAGTTTTCATTCATTTATATATATATATATATATATATATATATATATATATATATATATATATATATATATACATGATGAACACATCTTTTGCTTTCATCTTTTACTCATTCCAGTCATTAGACTGCGGCCATGCTGGGGCATTGCCTTGAAGAACCTGTGGTCAGATGTATCAAACTCGATACTTATTCTTTTCTTTGTAAGCCTAGTACTTACTCTATCGGTCTCTTTTGCTGAACCATTATGGGGACATAAACACACAAACACTGGTTGTTAAGCAGTGGTGGGGAACACACACACATGTATGATGGACTTCTTTCAGTTTTCGTCTACCAAATTCAGTTAGAAGGCTTTGGTCAGGCTATAGTAGAAGACACTTGCCCAAAGTGCCATGCAGTGGGACTGAAATCAGAACCACATGGCTGGGAAGCAAAATTCTTACCACACAGCCATTCCTGCTCCTATGCGAGATGTTTTTTTTTGTTTTTGTTTTCATGTTTCACCTACTCTTACTATTCCCCATCTCGCAACTCACCATGTTTTTTTTTTGTCTCCCCACATGCTGTAGTGTTTTGTCTGGTCCTCCATCTATTTGAGCCTTGGTTTTGTTGCTGGCTGTAGTTCTGTATAACTCTTCCTCTTTTAGAAATCATTGCCTCACAATACAGAGGTGCTGGCTAACTGTTGTACTGCCTGTCATCTTCTTTGAGTGTGTGTGTGTGTATCTTTCTTTCTTTCTTTCTTTATTAATTAATTAAAAGTGAGTTTGTAAGGATATATTACCCAGGCGGATACCATGTTGGCTCTCTGTTTGGTTGCAGATGCCAGCTGACCACAATGGTCATTATCCAATGACAGTGCAGTACTTACAACAAATTGTTAGTCACTAGTAAATTCTCGTGTTCTGTAATTCCGTGTGTGCTACTCAGGACTGTAAAGATTCCTTATAGTGTATAATAATATTATTAATATTATTATACACTCCTTATTATATATATATAGATAGATATGTTTATGTATATATGTGCATAAATATATATATATATATGTTTGTATGTATGTGTATGATATATGCTTATATGTATGTATATTAATATTTATGAATGTATATAAGTATGTGTGTGTGTATATATATATATACATATATATATATATATGGAGTATTTTTATTTGTTTAGATAGAGGTCAGTTGTGATCTAACAGATCTACGATCAAAGGTGTTCTTTGTTTTTGAAGACAGGAGGGGGTATTTTTAAAGAAATTTGCTAGATATTTTTAGTGGATTGTGTGACCATGAGCTCTCTTGATATATATATATATATATATATATATATATATGAAATATTGTGTTTGTATGTGTATGGAAGTGTATAGATAATCATTTAGGTTTACAAACAGGAAGAAAATGTACTCAACATGAAAGGTAGTGTGTGTAAGATATTTTTGGGGAGCTGAGTTATCTTGATTCATAACTTCAAATTTTACATTGCTGATAGCTGAATCGTGTTACTTTAATATTTAAGAATTTCATCAGTGGATCTTGCATCTTTGCATGTACTATACTGGGAAGATGCCAGCCACTAACTAAATGTTGATACAATATGACAGCCATATCTCGTACAACATTAACGATCATATGAAACTGCTGTAATAAAGATAATTGATAGCTACACTCTGCTGATGTTTTTGTATGATTCATCACAGAACACACTATGCATCCTGAGTTCTGTTTGAATACTGGTTCACCTGACCTTTAAATCAGGTGAACCAGTATTCAAGCAGTATACATATTAATGTATGTGTATAAACAAGGAACTCTCTATATATTTATTCATTTTGCTAAAAATCAGACCTTTCCATAACATCAATCAAAGTTGAACTGCAGACTAAACAACACAACCACCTCCACCACCAGAGTCAGAAAGAAAGAAACAAACAAAAAAAATTTTTTTTTTTTTTCTTGTTTGATATGTGTGTGTGTGTGTGTGTGTGTGTGTGTGTGTGTGTATGTGTGTGTGTGTGTGTGTTCATATCTACATAAATGTACATATGAATTCATGAACATTCCAGACTTCACCTTTCTTTGTCTCTTTCCCTCTCAAACCATTCCACCCGCCTTTTATGGATAACATAAGCCCAACAGGTTATGCATACTTTCATATGTGGAGCTTTTGGGTCTCCTTGTATATATGTTGTTCTGCAACTGCCCATTACTGAAAAAAACCCCCCAAAAAAACAGGTGACATACATCAGTCTGTAGAAAGCCATCAACTTTCAACGAAAGAGCCTTTATGCATTTGCTTGAACTATGAGAAATAGCAGTCAAATCTCCCTCAGATCACTCCCCAGCTAAACATTTTAAATAAAGAAAGACACATTGCACAATCCCGGATGCATTAAAAAAGAAAAGAAAAGAAAGATGAGATAGTTATGGCTGCTGCTCTAGTAATTATTGGTCTGCAATATCAGGGTTTACCTGAGCTAAACAACAATAATCAACTCTCAGCTTTTGATCTTTTATCAAAGGTTCAATTCTTAGCAGTTGACATAGATTTGGTCATTGTTGTCTGTCTGTCTCTCAATTCACCTGGCTACCCAATTGCTTCCCCTCAACTCCACTACTACATCCAATTTCCTTCCTCTTCAGTCCGTGTTCTATTATGCAATTTCTCCCTTTCTTAACATGGATATTCTATTTTATTGATCTTCATTTTATTGATTTCTCTCCTCTTTGCAATAACAATTTTCTATTCATAATTTTCTCTCTTACTCTGTATATGTGCATGTGTATATATATATATATATATATGTGTGTGTGTCTGTATGCATGTATATATAAATATGTATGTGTATGCAT
This sequence comes from Octopus bimaculoides, assembly GCF_046866305.1. Lineage (NCBI taxonomy): Eukaryota > Metazoa > Mollusca > Cephalopoda > Octopoda > Octopodidae > Octopus > Octopus bimaculoides. The sequence goes on along the minus strand of NC_142948.1, from coordinate 31,601,279 downwards.
GCATGTGTTTATGTTTATGTAAATGTGTATGTGTGAGGGCAGGGTTTGTGTTAATAAAAGATTCTTATTAGGAATATATGTCAGTCTTTAATATGTTTTCCCCTACCATCTCCATCCATCACCTCTCCTCTTTACCCCTTCATTGATATTTGAACTATTGATCTTCTCTTTTTTCCTTCTTAACATCCATTACTTTAAAACGTCCCCCACCTTTCTTTCTAGTGTTATTTCACTCGGAATGATTTGTTCCCTCTTGCCTTTATGAGTCTGTCTTTCAGTCTCTTTTGTCTCTGTGGTCCTCCTTATTTGTCTTTATGGGTGTCTTACCACCACTGCCCTTCCCAATCACTATCACAAATACCACAGTCATTATCATCATTACCATCGCTAATATTGGATCTTCATCGCATCATCATCATCATCATATCTCCATAATTGAACTGTATTACCATAATTATTAGCATTTGCTAGAATCTTGAAAAGCTATATATGTTTGTGTGTATGTGTGTGTACACACACACACACACACACACACACACACACGTATATATATACACACACATACACGCACACACACTCACATATGCATGCACATATATGCATCCAATATATCCAATATTCTAAATTGGTAAATTCACTGCCAAATACATAATTTGGTCAAATGTTGGAGGAGTTCAGGATTGATAAACTTGATTTTAAAAGTTCAGCCAGTATAAATATGTCTTTATTTATCGAACAGATGACCTATTATCATTATTGGATCTAGACTATCATGATCACTGTATCTTCATAATTGAAGTGTGATTAATAATCATTGGTTAAGGGCTATGAGTTTATATCTTTAGGTTAATCTAGTTAGGTTTATTAATTAATCAGTCCACCCTGTGCATGTTTGCACATCAGGCAGCAGCTCTCCTTCAGTGTCTTGGATTGTTTCTGGAAAGGTAAAAATGACTGCCACAGCTGTAATAACTGTTTGTTACACCCCACCCAGTTCATGGTAAGGTCTTTGACAGGGTTATTCTAAACAGAGTTTGAAATCATCTGCTTGCCTCTCAGTGGCCAGAGCAGTCAGAGTTTACACCAAAGACGTCAGCTACTGACAGGATCCTGGCTCTTCATATACTCATTGAACAGCAGCAGGGTTTTCAGCGGAGGCTTCTTGCAGCTTATGGCAATGTCTGCCGGGGTGTTTGACTCAGTGGGCTGGGATGTGCTCTGGAGGATTCTGGAGCTGCAAGGTATACCTCACTGACTTGTTGGGTTGATGACAGTCTTGTATACTAGAACAGTGAATACAGTTCAGATTGGGGGTTCAGCATTTGACTTTTTCCCAGTTAGATGTGGGGCCCCATCAGGATTTGAAATCAGAATGTAAGGAGCCAAAATAAATACTGTGAAGCATTTCATCCAACATTCTAATATCTCTGATGGTTTGCTATTGGTTGTGTGTGTTTTTCTATATTTTCCCAGTAGTTTTCTTCATCCTTTTGAGGAAGTCCATCTTGCATTGCTGATTTTTGCTTATTCATGGTCTGGCCACTGTACAGTGTGACCTGTCTGTCCACATTTTTTATTACTATCTTGGAGAGTTTTTGTGATGATTCTCTTCTTAAGACTTCATTTATATTATAAGATGTTCATTTACAATATGATCATGTTAAGATATTTTCAGGATTTCATTAGGTCGACTGGTTTTATTGCCTAAATTTGGGTAGATAGTTGTTAAGTACTTTTTTTCTTTTGACCTACCTTACTTAATATTAGATTACATACTTAAGATCTTGGATTATTATTATTATTTTTTTATTGTTATTGCTTGTCTTCCCGCCCCTTTCTCCATACTCTCCATCTCTTGCTCTAGCCATACACCCTTGCAATCCTCTCATCCCTATCCAACCACACCCCTAATTCCTCTTCCCCCATTCACTTTGACTCACTTTGTGCCTTGAGGGGGGCCACCTGGACACCTCATCACCACTATTTATCACTTTGCAGTTTCTCCTGATCAATCACATCTCTTCTTATCCCTTTAGCATTCAAATTATTCTGTCAAATGTAACGTTTATTTATTCACACTGCTTTGGATTAATTGCAAATTGTCTCATAGTTTTGATATTTCAATGCTACGATTATTTATTTTTAGAATGACAATGTAGGGTAGATGTAAGAGGCTGGACCTGTCCAGTTGGAACAATAAGAAAAACAAAAGATAGAATATTTGGGCCAGATATTGTTGGTTTGAATGCCTAAGGGTAAAATGTGAGTGACTATGTAGCTCCTTTATAACAGGAAACTGTTCTTCCTCCTTCTTTCATGCTTTAACCTCCTCATCTCCTAACATAAAGATGAGCCTTCCCTCCCCCTCAGGGTTTCATAGTCTTGCAAGCTATATGGCAAAAACTTATTAATGCTGATGACATGAAAATCCAGTACACATTGTAAAGTGGCTGGCATTAGGAAGGGCAAACAACTGTAGAAACCATGCCAAAGCAGACATTGGAGTGCAATTTTGTCCTTGGATCCATCAAATTGTGTCAAATCATCCAGTCCATGCCAGCATGAACCATGGACATTATAACCATTGGTTCCATCCATAATAGTTTAGTGGTGGGATGATTGCTGTAAGTGAATTTAGACATTAGTGCACTGTTGAGGATATTGTTGTTGCTGTTTATAACAGCTTAGTTCTGACCCAGCAGACTTACGTTCAAATATGTTCCAGTTGTGATTAATCCTTCTATTATTCAGTTATTGTGTATCCAAAGTATCTTTCCTATTGTTGTTTAACTCTTGGCCAATTCTAATACAACAGACTTATGATCAAAGACATTCCCACCATGATCATCCATCCTTTCTTTTATTCTGATGGTATTTCTTAAACTATATTATCCAAGATATCCTTCTTCTTTGTTGTTTTGCTTCAGATTAGCTTTGTGACCAGAGCATTCCAGCTATGACCACACCATCTTATTTTTAGACTATGTATCCAGGACTATATTTTAAAATGTTTTCCCCTTTTTTTTTTTACAATGGTAGGGTGTGATTTGAATGAGATATACCTGATATTGCTAGCAGGTCAAATAGTAGTGGTTGTTGTTTCGCTCTTTGTCCTGTTTGAGTAAATCTATGGTAAAAAGTGTTCGAACTATGACCATCCCGTCTTTTGTCCATGCAATGTAGTTAAAAAGACTACATTATCCATGGTTTTATTTTTTTTATTTTGAAAACTGCATTCTATTCTGTTTAGCTTACACGTCTGGTTCTTTACTAATTGTTACGCTTAGTAGTCTAACAACTACTATAGCTACAGCTATTACTGCTACTACTTCTACTCTTGTTGCAGTTGTATTTGTTCTCTAAAGCATGTTAAAAATGTTTTTATACATTACAACATACTAACTTGTAACTGTCTATCAGTATTTGTGCACACATACAAAAATAATACAATACGACTAAATCATCATAATTTGCAGGACAATGGAATGTCAATGGAATGTAGCTATATCGCTGGTGAAATCTCTTTCTATAAACTCGATCTCTAAAACTTCCTTCACATATTAGTCGTAAATCTTTTGTACAGATAACAATACAAATGAACATGAAGACAGGATGTCATAGGAGAATGCTCCGCTGGACATCCTGGAGTGTTAAGTAACACAGCTTAAACTAATAGGCCAACACTTAGCAGGAATAAAATTTTAATTGGTGGATGGGTAGGTGGATGGGCTTATTTTCAATTCTAGATTACATTCTGCTTACCTTTTAAAATACATGGTTGTTGTTTAGCCACAAATAAACCATGGTTGAGCACACCTATGATCAAGCCAGCCAGCTGTGAGCATTCTGTATTTTTTGGGTGTGATTTGAAAGAGATTTGGTTGATATTTCTAGCAGGTTGAACAACAACATGGTGGTTAACTTGTTTGCTCTCTTTCTTTTATTGGCTAAATAATAAAATTGTGTTTATATAGGAATGTAAGTATGCCACTCATCATCTTAATTTTAACATCTGTTTATCTTACAAGTCAGAAGTGTAGCACATCATCACTTGATCCTGTGTCATCACCTATGCAAGATTCAACAGTCTGAGATCTGATCTCCTCATTTCTTCCAGTGCCTTGCTTGGTTTTTCTCTGGTGTGTTTCACTGTCAACATGCAAACCCACCACTGCCTATTCACATCATCATCATCTGACATTCGTTTTTCCATGCTGGCATGGGTTAGATGGTTTGACTGGAGCTGGTAAGCTGGAGAGCTGCACCAGACAGTCTGTTTTGCCTTGGTTTCTACGGCCGAATGCCCTTCCTAATGCCAACCACTCCATAGAGTGTACTGGATGCTTTTAATGTGTCACTGGCATGGGTACCTCTCTCTTCCCCTATATTGACTGATGTCTTTAAAGCTCTGATACATTCATTTTTCAAACAAGGCACTGTTAATCTTTTTGATACCAACCTGCCTGAGACTACCTGTAGTTCTATGATACAAACTTCTTGTTTGAAAGTGATCTAAATTAAAACCTGTGATCAAACTCCTTATCAATTTATGTTCCAACAACAACACTATTATGACATTACACATGAACCACTTACACATTAATTTAATGAGATTAACATTTCGTTGATTGAACAACTTAATATGCATTGTTGAAACCAATGGAGGCTCCATTATATATATATATACACACTGCTGAGTGGTTGTGTTAGGAAGGGTATCCAGCTGTAAAAATCCTGCCAAAACAGTCACAGAAGTTTGGCGCAGACTTCTGCCTGACCGGCTCTTGTAGTACCGCCCTGCCCATGCTAGCATGGAACATGAATGTTAAATGAGGATGATGATGATGACAGTGTATTTCAATAGAAATATGGTGAAAAGGAGTTAAACACTTAAGGGATTCATTTGCCCTATGTCTTGCTTCATTTCCCTCGTATCTTCACTTATTTTCCATATTCACTGTCCATGTTTCACTATTATGTAGTACCATGCTTCTAATAAATACTTTATATAATCTATCATCTGCTGTATTCACAAATCTTCCACATTCAATGTCCATACCCTATTACCATGTTGCATCACAGTCCTTACACCTACTTAGTGCAGTCAGCACTGTACATGTATAAACTTGATTGAATGTCTGTGTTGATTTTTTAGCCCCAGGTAAACCCTGACTGGGCAATAACACATGATCAAAAGCAGTTCAACTTTGACTGTTCAGTTTTTTTAAGATATCTTGTATTACAATGCATAACATGTCTTGTTTTGAAAGATGTTAGCATGTTGGGTGAGATTTGGCTGGTGTTTCCAGCAGTTTAAGCAAACATGTAGAACTGCCTCAATGGTTTAGTCTGTAGCATTAGCTTGAGCGTGTGCATGTGTCTGTGTATAGATAGTCACTGTAACGAATTAGTTAAATTCCAATTGCCCTATATATATATATATATATATATATATATATATATATATAATCATAAATATATAGGGATTGACAGTAACCTGCTTCTCCAACATACTGAGAATTCAGAAATAGCAGTCAAAGAACTACTGATTTCAAAACTACAAATTATTACTCCAGATTGATAGCGATATTTTTGATAGCGATGTTCACATGGTCAAAATTAACGTGAGTTATTTAGACATTAACAAATTTATTAGAATATTTAGCTGAAGATCAGAATAGAGTATTATGTACTCTTAACTGTGAAACAATTGTACTAAATTAACTAAAAGGCAAGTGTTTTTTACTCTTCTCTATTGTTTTTTGTTCTGTGTGTATCAAAAATATCGCTATCAATCTGGAGTAATAATTTGTAGTTTTGAAATCAGTAGTTCTTTGACTGCTATTTCTGAATTCTCAGTATGTTGGAGAAGCAGGTTACTGTCAATCCCTATATATTTATGATTATAAATTATTTACCGAAGAAGGTTTTTTTCATACTGAGCTACCCGGCAGAAATTGTTAATTATTAATTTTATTACTAATTGATGATTCCCTGCCCTGCATGTCTATATATATATATATATATATATATATATATATATATATATATATGCTTCAGCTGTTTTATCAGCTGATGGATAGTTTTATTGTGAGAAGTGTACAAACATTGGTGAACACGACCTAGATAATAACAAAAACAATAATAGTAATAATATAAACAACAGCAATTATCACCATCACCAATGTCCTCCATCCTATCTCCATTTTTTTGGGTTCCATTACCAGGGCTTACATTAAGTCATAATTAGTGGGTTTTATTGTGCCATTGTTTTCATTTTCTAAAGGGAAGCAAAATACAAGAAATAAATGGTCTATTTTTAAAGTTTTCATTACAACAACTATTTCCACTATTTCCACAAGAATCTAACCTATGAGTCTGTTGTTTCCTGTGTTCTCTGGTATTCAGGTTGGATGAAAGTAGCCTTGAATCTTCTGAGAAGATAGGAAGTTAAACGACCACCATAACTACCAGCTGGTACTCACTTGTAGCATGTACCATTATGAGAATATATAAATACTTCATATAGAGGCATGGGTGTATGGTTAAGAAACTCAATTTGCAACCAAGCGGTTTTAGGTTCAATCCCACTTAGTTGTCACTTGTACAGAAGCTTGTTGTTTGTGTGTGTCTTTGGGTTTGTGTTTGTCCTGCCATCATCATTTGACTACCAGTGTCGGTTTGTTTATATTCCCTTAGTGGTTTGGCAAAAGAAATCAATAGCATAAGTACCAGGCTTAAAAAATAACTACTAGGTTTGCTTTGTTTGACTAAATCCTTCAAGGTAGTACTCCAGCCTGACCACAGTCCAATGACTTAAGTAAAAAGATAGAGATGTGTGTGTGTGTGTGTGTGGACACAGGCACAGTTGAATGGTTAAGAAGTTTACTTTGCAATCTTGAGGTTCCAGGTTCAGTTCCACTATGTGGTTGTCTTTATCATGGCTTCAGGTGACCCTAAGCTTTGTGAGTGAAATTGGGTAAACAAAAACTATATGAAAACTTGCCAAATTCAAAGGTCCATCCCTCTTGTATATTGTGTCAGGCTGATTTGGATTGTACTGAACCACTTACACATTAATTTAATGAGATGAACATTTTGTTGATTGAACAACTTAATATGCATTGTTGAAACCAATGGAGGCTCCATTATATATATATATATATATATCTTTATATATATATATATATAGGAGAGTATTGTAGTTCTCTTGAAGCATTGTGTATTGTTTGTAAAGAATAAAAAGTATCGAATGGTACGACAATGCACTATAATACAAAAAGTGGACTATATGCCTGTTGTAATTTAGTTATCTATAGTCCGATTATGATATAAACAACAGCAATTAGCACCATCGCCAATGGTTCAGTCTGTAGCATTAGCTTGAGCGTGTGCATGTGTCTGTGTATAGATAGTGACTGTAATGAATTAGTTAAATTCCTATTGCCCTATATAGATATATAGATATATATAGATAACTAAATTACAACAGGTATGTAGTCCATTTTTTGTATTACAATGCATTGTTGTACCATTCAAAACTTTTTATTCTTTATATATATATATATATATATATATATATATATATATATACATATATATATACGAGGGGGTGCTGAAAAGTTCTTAGCTTTAAGGGTCTTGTGAAAGGCCGGGTAAAAACACATACAAAGACACACACTCATAGCAATGTATACATATACAACAGGCTTCTTTCAGTTTCCATCTGCCAAATCTTCTCAAGGCTTTTGTTGGTCTGAGGATGTAGTAGAAAACACTTGCCCAAAGTACCATGGAGTGGGACTGAAACTGGAACCATGTGGTTGGGAAGCAAGCTTCTTACTACACAACCATGCCTGCACCTATATATGTGTGTGTGTATGTGTGTGTGTGTGTATCAAATATAGTAAAGCTTGAATATTGTGTATGTTATTATTTAATCACAGGTCGGCTCTGATCCTGCAGACCTACAATCTCATTCCTGCCATGACCATCTCATCTGTTATTTAGGCAATATATGTAGGGCTACATCATCTAATGGCTCTCATTATTTTTATGGAAAATAGTAGTGTATGATATGAGGGTCATTTCTTGCAGACCAAGCACGGCTATGTAGATACTACATTTATGGCTCTATGATGTTGTTGATGATAATGATGATGACATTGACTAATTGGTATAAAAATGATCCACAAATGCCTGAATCAAACTTAAGTAAACTGAAGCATCCGGATTGATGATAAATAAATTTGACCGAGTGAAATAGCATATTAGTTTAAGTGTGAAATAAATCCTGTTTAGTTGAGTGTGAAAGTATTCCTGGACTGAGAGTGATTTTATTTTTTAATTTTTATTTCTTCTGTCTTAAGCAGCTTTCCAAATACCTTGGTCTTACTTCCATCATTACATGATATGAAATAACTGCTTTATCACTCCAGTGGATTTAATCTTCCTTAATCCATCTCCCCTTCCTTCTAGCTTAAAAGCTATGCTTTCATCCTCTCACTCACAGCACTGTGTGTGGTAAGAGAGATGGTTTGTATATATATATGTGTGTGCTTGTTGTGTCAGGTGGGCAGAAATGGAGGAACCAAGAGATTGATATTATCATCATCATCATCATTATTAATGCAGCAAGCTGGCAGTATCATTAGTGTGCTGGACGAAATGCTTAGTGGTATTTTGCCAGTCACTACGCTTTGAGTTCAAATTCCACTGAGGTTGACTTTGCCTTTCATCCTTTCTGGGTCCATAAATTAAGTACCAGTTGGACACTGGAGTTGATGTAATTGACACATGCCTCCCTCAAAATGGCTGCCCCTGTGTCAAAATTTGAAACCATTAGTATTATTTACATTATTTACAATTGACGGATATTTGTCCTCAACTTGTTTGTTGTTAACACGTTTCGGCTGATATACCCTCCCTGGGGGTAGTTGAAATTTCCAAGGGAGTGTTGAAGAAAAGTGAGGTGATAATGGGGTAGCTATTCATGTAAAAACAACAAAGTAATGGGTTCATTAGGTTAAATTTTATTTGTGAAATACATTTGCATTGAATTTGCTTCAGAAAGAGGTCTCTGTTTGTGATGGTTAGTTGGGGTTGCAGCACTAGGAATTTGGCCTGGGTGTGAAGGCGGCAGCTGCTCGAAAAAGGTTGGGAACCACTGACGTAGAACGATAGAACAGTAGTGCATGAATTTGTTCAGTGTCCAAGCATTGTTTTCTTGTGGAGTTATGTCAGCCAGCTGCTGTATTATGTGGAATGGATCTAGCTATCAGCTGTGCCCATTTCAATGATTTCCTTGCCACTTGCTTTTAATTGGGCAGAGAAGGCAGTTTCCTTTCTGTTTGGTGGCTTCAGCAAAAGAGGATGTGCGGTGGATGAGGTTGAAATGAACGAAGGCAGAAACTTTCCTCTTTGGTGAAGTTAAACTTGAAAAGGAAGGCGAGGCACTACTTTCCTCTAGTGAACTTAATGAAATGTGGGTGAGAGTGGTAAAAAAAGAGCACTCTAAGTAGAAGCCTGTACATCAGAGAACAACAACTAGAGAGTGCACTTACTCTTGGTGTTCAAAGAAATCTGGGGTTGTGGGGTTCTTCAGTCGGCCTTAAAGCTCTTCCTGTATCAGGAAGATTGCATTATCATTTTTCCTCATTTTTTAATTTCCATTTAATGTCCACTTTTCCAAGCTTGCATGGGCCATTTTCTTAATGTTGTATACCATGTGTATTTATATTTTATGACTTATATATATATATATATATATTTTATGACTTATATATATATATATATATATATATATATATATATATATACATATATATATATACACACACACACGTGTATAAGGGATGACCACTCGGAGAACATTATTTTTTCTTTGTGGTTGGGTCGTTGATGACCTCTTTCTAGCATATTGGATGTCCACCTAGTGGTCATCCCTTATACACGTGTAATACAATTTTTTCAGAATTTTCAGATTTTTTTATATGCTAGGCCACTTGGTTTTAAATTGAATTAATATTCAATTTATCACCCTATCTATATAAATAATATATATATATATATATATATATATATATATATATATATATATATATATATATATATATAAATAAATACCCAAAGTGCAATGCTTACTTTTAGAACATTTTGTTTGGTTTATTTCAACTGCTTCATTCAAAATTTCCTTTCTGTCTTTTTCAGTTTTTATGCCTGAAAAATATAAGGACATTTTTACAGACATGCAAGAAAGTATTTGGTTTAAAGGATCAGGATTTGTTTGATCCACCAGATCTGTTTGATGTGAAAGATTTTCGGAAGGTAGGTGAAAAAGATTTTTTTAAAAAAATTGTATGTGTGCATGCCTGTACATGCACACACACTCACAGACGCATTCACACACATGCAGGTACACACACAGGTGAGTGAAGAAACAAAAGAAAGTAGCACTCAATAGAGTTTGTTGGAGTTACATGTATTTCATAACAGTTTGGCTCAACTTCAAACTAGCTGGAAGTTTCATGAGTGTGGGACTTGTCCACATCATCAGATGTTCAAAGTCAGCGTGGAGAGAATTTAAAAGAAATCTAAAATGGCTTCTAAGTGAGAGTATTTAGGTTTCCATTTGTCTCATGCTTGTTATTACTATTACACAGTTATTAATATTACACATTTTTTTAAAACCCTGTAGAATGTTGGTGTAATTTTTGTTGGCTTTCTGCTGAAGGTGGCATCAGTTGTCATTCTGTATTGTATGGTGTTTCCGTAATAGTCATAGTCATGTGGGTAAGTAGCCAGTTTGAAGGTGTTAGGTGACAGGAGTTTATGTGACTGATGTGAATTATAGTAGGCAGCAATGTTTGTGGACAACAAAATTTTTATATCATGCTGAGAGTGGTTATATCAGAGTTATCAGTGTTGCCTTTTTTTGCCCAGTAGAAACACTGTGAAACGAGTGATTTTATAGCATTCATGATGAATCTAATTTCAAGAATTATTTGGTTAATTGTCTATCAAAGGCTAGGACTTTCAGGAGGAGGTATTAGATGAACTTGCAGGCTGCTTTATTCTCAGTGTGGGGAACCTGTTAATTACAGTAGTGCTGCAATCCCATTGGAGCAACTCTGTGATCCTTCACACATTGGATTTGTACTTTCAAGGCTTTGTATTGCCCACTACTGTTGTAGAAGACACTAGCCCAAGGTACTGGGACTGAATTTGAAACTGTATGGTTAGTAAGTGAATTTACCATAATAGTTTTGACTTAGGAACTACTGACTTTCTGATTGCAGAAGTGGTACCCAACTAACGCAGTGGTGACTCCCACCCATCCTGTATATGAAAAGTGTTGCTTTCTTATATTCATGTTGAATTACTCTCCAATAAAAGAAAGCAAACCTCTTCATATAATATTACTTAGAAATATAATTGAGTGTACAGTGTGTTTTTATCATCATCTTCATCATTGTTGTTGTTATATTACATCCGCTTTCTATGCCGGCATATGTGTATGCTTGTTTGTGTGTAACTATTGGTCAGTATATATGAATATGCGTGTGTGTGTGCATGCATTTGTCAATCTGCATGTTTGCATTTGTTTGTGTACATGTGTGCATATATTTGTCAGTGTATGCCTGTGTGTGTGTTTTCTATATAACTATCCTATCAAACATGCAAGCATGCATTTGTCATGTGTGTGTGTATATATATATACATACATACACACACACACACACACATATATATATATATATATATATATATATATATATATATATATATATATATATTATGTATGAAATAATGTGAAGTAGTTTGTGTATGAATAGATGGAAAACCATGATAATAGTGTCAGTTGCATTACTATGTTATACTGTCTGTTTCTCTTTCTCTTTCTCTCTCTCATTGTCTGTCTCTTTGCCTCATCTTCTCCAGTATCAGCTTTGTTGTAACCAGGTCATTGCTTTCAAGATATTTAGACATACTGACAAGATAGAATTTTATCAGCTAATCCTTTCAAATTTTACCCTCTCTTCACTTGTATTGCTAGGCTGAAACAATTGACACCTCACATTTTGCAATGTGGGCTTCATATTCTGGCATTAAATAAAATAAAGTAAGGAAGACACACAAACACACACACACACACACACACACACACACACACACACACACACACACACACACACACACACACACTTCTAGGAAGTCCTCAATGAGGGTAAGTGGGTAGGGTAAAGAACTAACAGATGTTATTGCCTGGGATGTAACCCATCTAACTCCAAAGACCCACTCTCTTTTGAAGTGACAGTAATAATAATAATAATAATAATAATAATAATGACGATGATGATGATGATTTCAAATTTTGGCACAAGGCCGGCAGTTTTGGGGAAGAGATAAGTTGATATGAATAATAATAATCCTCAAAATCGAAATTGTAATTGAACCAAATTCGATGACTGGCACCTGTGCCAGTGGAGCACTAACAGCACCGTCTGAGCGTGATCGTTGCCAGAGCAGCTGTTTGGCTTCCGTGCCAGTGGCACGTAAATAGCACCATTTGAGCGTAATCGTTACCAGCATCGCCTTACTGGCACTTGTGCCGGTGGCACGTGAAAAAACATTTGAGCGAGGTTGTTGCCAGTGCCACTGGACTGGCTCCTGTGCAGTTGGCACGTAAAACACACCATTTTGAGCATGGCTGTTGCCAGTACCGCCTGACTGGCTCTTGTGCGCAGGTGCCATAATGATAATAATGATATTGATACAAGATAATACATTTTGAGGAAAGGCACTAGTGGTTAATTTAACACTAGTATTTTTCTCAGTGTACGACATCCAGACCTTGGGTCACATTCAAGACTCTCTATTCCCCTCCTAAATTCAGTTGCCCACTTATACGCTGTGGATAAAGGAGGAGTGTCATCCCTTAGTGCAGTGAGGCTATAGTAGAAGACACTTTCCCAAGGTGCCATGCAGTGGGACTGTACCCAGAACCATGTGGATCGTAAGCAAGCTACTTACCACACAGCCACTCCTACATATGTATATATGTACATGTGTCTGTTGAACATTCACTAACTTACATGGTTGATTTATTCAGTGAGTAGGTAGTTCTTTTGATTGCACAATTGGAATATTTATTATCAAGTGCACTTTACAAATACAATCTGTAAATGGGACAGTGAAAATATGCAAGTGTTTTCTAAAGCTCAGCATGTGCCACTTATCATTAACATAATTCCATCAATGGAGCTTTCTGTTTGTCTTAGAAACCAGCCCCTTCCGTATAGAAAGAAAAAAAAAACATGTACGTGTGTGTGTGTATATATATATATATATATATATATATATATATATATATATATATATATATATAAACATACACACATTTAATTAAAAGATATACGTATAAGTCTATTAACCAAAAAAACACTGTCTTGCTTCTATTAATTAGTTTATACACACTGCCAGAGACTTGCACTGTTATAAAAATTAGGGCAGATCAATTCAGCTGTATCGGAGTCTGTGTATATTATAAATAGCTATAAGTACAATTCTTTTTGTGGTCAGGAAAATGAATGCCTCATCTCTGATAAAGTGGGGTTGGGGGTGGGGGAAAATTATTGAAACTAATGAAACCAATCTTTTTTTGGTCACAGAGAGAAGAACATGTGGTGTAACCACTGTATCTTCTTTCACACAGAGAGGCTATAAATCAGTGTTTATTAAAAAGCATGCACCTGTAAGTCTGTTTTCTCCTTCCTTCCCTTCCTGTATTTATAATCTATCTATCTATCTATCTATCTATCTATCTATCTATCTATGTTTATCTCTCTCTCTCTCTCTCTATCTATCTATCTATCTATCTATCTATCCATCAATCATTTTACATCCTCTTTCCATGCTAACACACATACAAATACAAATGTATGAATGTATGTATGTTTACATGTACATGTGTATGTATGTACGTTTGTATTTGTGTGTAATAGTTGTAAGACTAGGAGTATTGTTAATTTTAAAAAAATTATATTAGTTAGTAGTATTAGAGTTATATTTTGTAGTTCACACTGAAACAATGTGAAGACTTTCAGGTGATGAATCAAATCAAACAGGTGGTGGTGTAACTTGTGTTTCTCCCGGAGATGATGGTATACACTTCAACATGCTATGAAGGCTCATACACAGAGGGAAGGTGGTGGTAGGCATTGTGGTAGCCATATTAGTGTTGTTGATGGTGGTGGAGCTAATGATTGTGTTTGTGACAACAGTAGCAACCAAAGATGATAGTAATAACAATAATAGTGGTTGTAGTAGTGTTGGTGTTGGTAGCAATTGTATTAGTGGAGGCAGTGTTGATGGTGGTGGTGGCATAAGTATGGAGGGAGTAATGATTGTGGTGGTGAAAAGTCAGCTAAGATTTGATATCTTTAGGCTGTGACCTAATTTCAGAACATAACTCTTCATACCTGCATTTTGAGAAATTTCTGTATAATTAATACTATTTTTTCTACACTAGGGTAGAGAGGGTAGTAGGTAGGTTGAGGTTAGAGTAAAAAAGAACAGGAAATTGTTTTACTTGAGGTGTTTAAGAAATAAAAACAAAAACAAAAGGCAGAAAGAAATAAAAAAAAAACAAACATCTTAATTAAGAATGTTTTTTATTGGAGTTTTTTCTTGTGTTGGTTTTTTTTATTGTTTTGTTCTATTATTGTACAACTGGATCTATTTGGTTTGCAGTTTTAAACCTTACATCTGATATTTTATAGATTTGTGTGCGTGCACACACACACACACACACACACACACACACACACACACACACACACACACTCTCATACTCTTACATGTATATATATATATATATATATATATATATATATATATATATATGTATACATATATACACCACACATGCACACCTACTTAAAGATATACACACTCTCACAATCACATACATTCATGAATACTTTGTTGGAAAAACCATGTATAATTGCACACATTTGACATTTTTTTTTCTTTTTTGTTTCTGGTCATGCTTAGTGAATTAGCCTTCTATTTTTTTGAATCGCCTTCAATCAGTGACACTATCAAAGTGAATGGCAGATAGTAATGTCTTCTACTTCTAAATGGTTCATGCTGCCCCTCTTCAAAGGGTCTTCACTTGGTCTTTGAACAGTTTCATTGATCTTCCAGTCAGTCAGACATTGGTCCTGATGTAGGCAGCTGTAGTTAGCATAACTTGGCTATTCAATAAATATGGATGAGCAATGTAAGTACTAGTGTCTTCTTGATAGACTAAAGATAGACCCTTGATAAGATCCTTGATAGACTAAAGATAGACCCTTGAAGCTGATAGAAACTATTGAAAAGAAATTATGTGTGCATATATACATATATCTAGTAGTTAGGATTCTCCAGGTGGCCTGTGTTTGATTCCTGGCAGGGGAACACAGTTATTTGTAGGCATAGGACTGGCTGTGTGGTAAGAAACTTGCTTCCCAACCACATAGTTCCAGGTTCAGTCCTACTGTGTGGTACCTTGAGCGAGTGTTTTCTACTGTATCCTTGGACTAACCAAAGCCTTGTAAGTGGATTTGGTAGATGGAAACTGAAAGAAGTCCATTGTATATAGACATACATACATATATATATGTATGTATGTGTATCTATGTGTATATGTCTTTCTGTCTGCTTGTTCCACCCCCCTGTTTGACAACTGGTGTTGGTGTGTTTGCATTCCTGTAACTTAGCAGTTCGGCACAAGTGACCAATGGAATATGTACCAGGCTTAAAAAATAAGTACTGGGGTTGATTCATTCAAGTAAAATTAATATATATATATATATATATATATATATATATATATATATATATGCATTTTAAGTCGAATTTATAACCGTATGAGTATGTATAAAAAGTTGGTTGCCTAATTTGAGTTTATATCTTAATTCTTATATGTATGTATATATATATATCTGAAATACAAGAAATTGTATAGTAGGACCTCTATAAAGCTGATTATCTTAGAACCTCTTAAAATGCAGCCTTCTACCCGAATATATTACTGCTACAAATCATTTACTGAAGAAGCCCAGATGTTAGTGGATGTTATGGAATAGTGTAAAGCCCTAGGAGACTGAACATGTAACACATTTTTCAGTTGATCCTTACACAGTTTTTGTTTACCCGAAACTATTTACTAGTTCCCCTTATTCTACACATATGTACACACTTGTGTGTGTGCATGCATGTGCATGCATGCATATGCTCTCTACGAGTGTGTATGTATGTGTGTGAACTAAGTTCATGAATTCAATAATTGCTGTAAATATCCTTCAGAAAACCTACTGTGTAGTGCATTGAGTGTTGATGAAGTAACTACACCCTCCCTTTCTCTTTCTTCCCCCGCCCCCCATGTATGCATGTATATGTGTACATCTGTGTAATATTCTCGCTAGTTGTTGACTACTATAATTGATATGATGACATTAACATTAACAAGAATGAATTGATTCTTGGCAGAACAAAGAAAACTGTGGTAGCATTTGATAGTTTGGTGGTGGTAGTGGTAGTAGTGGGGATGCTCTGTTGCATATGTAATCTGTGGTTGGGCATTTTTGTAAACAGATTAAAAGGCTTAAGAGGTTGACTGCCTTTTATTTGTGACTAGTTAGTGATTTGTAATGTCATTTGACTATCAAGCCCATATGAATTGTAATTTGACTGGCTAGCCCTTTTTTTTTTTTTTATGTGATTTGGTGAGCTAGACTTATTAATGAGCTAAACTTGATAATGTTACTGGGTTATTTGTTCATCTTTCTCTGTCTTTTAGTCTACATCTCTGTCTTTTAGTCTGTATACCTGTCCTTCTTAGCCTTTCCCTTCATTCATATAGTTAGTCAACCCTTGTTAGTCCTTGTTCATATTGTAGTTGACCTCTAATATGATGTTGATTTTTAAGGTTAACCCTAAGTAGAACTGCAATCAAAGGCGTTCCAGCCCTGACCATCCATCCAACCATTTTTAGAGCTATATAGGCCTACATTATCTAATGTGTCCTTCACATTTTTAAGACAGTAGGTGTGAGTTGAGAGAGATTCGGTTGCTACTTCTAGCAGGTCAAATGATTACATAGGGACCTACTTCTTGTTGGGTAGTCCTTGTTAATGTAATTTATCTAGTTAATTACTTAGTCCTTGTTAATATCGTTTGGCTAGCTCTCTCTCTTGTTAATGCTATTTGGCTAACTTTCCCTTGTTGATATTATTTGGTTAAGTTAAGGCAGTGAGCTAACAGAAAAGGTTAGCACGCCGGGTGAAAAGGTTTAGCGGTATTTCGTCTGTCTTCATGTTCTGAGTTCAAATTCTGCCAAGGTCAACTTTGCCTTTCATCTTTTCGGGGTTGATAAATTAAGTACCAGTTGTGTACTGGGTCGATCTAATCGACTGGTTCTCTCCCCCCAAAATTTTGGGCCTTGTGCCTAGAATAGAAAAGATTATTTGGTTAAGCTTTCTTTATGCCATTTCACTAACTAAGCTTTATTGAAGTTATTTGGCTAGCTATCCCTTGTTAAAGTCATTTGACTAACTAAGCTTTTTTAATGACATTTGCTTTATTAGTGTCATTTGTCTAACAGAGCTTCTTTAATTCCAGTTGGCTAAATAAACCTTGTTAATTCCATTTGACCAACAAAGCTTTGTGAACATGTTTAATCTGTCCTACAAAAATATTGTGAGTAATTTTCTCATGACAACACCCAAATGAAAAATAAGACTTTCAATGGAAAAAATTTAGATTATTTTTACTCTGTCTCTTTCATGATTGCACATGTTATTATTATTTTTTTTATTCTACTCACTGTCAGGCTGCTGAAGATTCACTTGTGCTGCATTCCTGGCAATAGTATCTGTTGATTTTTTTTCTTCATAAGTTTGAATAGGTGGAAAAGTGCCCATGATGTTTGTGGTTAGTTGAAGATTGGTAAGAATGATAACGATGATGTTAAATTTGAACATTTGTTGGGTGCTACTTAGTAGATGAAAACATGAATTGAGAGGATCTTGTAATATATATATATATATATATTCCTTTATTCTTTTATTTGTTTCAGTCATTTGACTGTCTCAATAAGTCTTATTTTATCCATGCCAGCATGGAAAAGAGTGGATGTGAAGACGATGATTATGAACTCCCTGAGTTGCTAAACTTTGCTGGGAGTAGTAATGAAAAGTTTCTAGGATCTGGTTCACCCCTTCTCTTTATGTCCTAAAAATCCCAACTCTAACATCATCACACTATATCTCAAATGATAGGTACATCAGTATATCATCTAGTGATACCAAAGACAATTGTAGCCGAAGTAGGTGCCTCTACATAGAAGCTGAAAATGCCAAGTCCCACTCAAATTACACCCTACCATTTAGAAAAAGAAATGACACTTTAGATAATGTAGTTTTAGATATAATCTGAATACAAGCTGGGATGGTCATGACTGAAATGTTTTTCATTATAGATCTGCTGAAACATGGCTAACCTGAACAACTGAAACAAGCATTTTGTTGTCTGTTT
Organism: Octopus bimaculoides; assembly: GCF_046866305.1. Taxonomy (NCBI): domain Eukaryota; kingdom Metazoa; phylum Mollusca; class Cephalopoda; order Octopoda; family Octopodidae; genus Octopus; species Octopus bimaculoides. Next base: position 31,582,697 of record NC_142948.1, on the reverse strand, counting down.
GAAGTAAAAATTTCTCTTGGATGTGTCATTCTGAGAATCTATGTTGAGGAAAATTTCATTCTGTTGGGTAATTTCTGAGAGGAAGTGGCACTTGGGAAACTTACAGTTTTGTAGAATATCCTGAACATCTGTTAATGTCAGAGATGGCTCTACACATTCCATGTGAGGGTGATGGTTCAAAACTAATGGAGGGAATTCAGATAACATATACACCAGTAAGACAGGCTGCTGTGTTGTATGTATACAGCTGTAAGACTTTGGTGTATTCACATGCGTGTGCACGCACACACACACATGCACACAATGTACACACACACCCACATGCATACATAAAGTCACATCTGTAAGACTATATATGTCTATGTTTGTGTATAAATAGCATAAAATAATTTTTAACAGTAGAGAATTCAATACAAAGATGTAGCATCTATGAATTTTATCAAATGCTTGAATAAACATATGTGTGTGTGTGTGTGTGCAATAGGGTTTCACACAGTTTTTATCTGACAAATGGACTCACAAGGTATTGATCAACCTGCAGCTATAATATAAGACACTTGCTTAATGTACCACATAGTGGGACTGGACCTCACACTTGCTGTGCCTGAGTCTCTCTCTCTCTCTCTCTCTCTCTGTTTCTTTGTTTTGACATCACTGGTGCTGGTGTCATATAAAAAGTACCCAATATACTTGTAAAGTGGTTGGCATTAGGAAGGGCATCCAGCTGTTGGAACCATGTCAAAGCAGACATTGCAGCTTGGTACTGTCCTTTGACTCGCCAGCTCCTTTCAAACTGTCACACACCTCTTTTCTGTTGGTATTTTGATACTGCTGGCATAACATCTAATGTGTTAAAGTCCTCATACTGTCATGCTTGTAGATTATTCTTAATATAAGTCAGAGTAAGGCAGTGAGTTGGTGGAATCATTACTGTGTCGAACAAAATGCCTGGGGTATTTCCTCTGACTTATTACATTCTGAGTTCAAATTCCAATAGGATTAACTTTATCCCTCTGGAGTCAATAAACAAAGACACGTGTCTTTGTTTGTCTTCCCACCACAGTTTGGGACAATTTGAGTCATAAGTTTGCAGCATCACAGCTGACTTCAGACTAAACAATAACTCATTTATGCAATCCTTCCAACCCATCCTCAAGCTCCTTGAAACTCTTACAACATTTTTTTTTTTTTATATTTCTTTATTCTGCAAACATAAACTGCAATAACCTCACTAATTTCAGCTGACCTAGAAAAGACACATGCCACCACTCCTGTCTCTGACTAAATAACACTTTTTGATCTGGGCACAAACACTGCAATGGGACGTGGGGGGGGGGGGGGGCTGAGTAAGTTAATTTCATTGACTCCAATATTTGACTGGTACTTCAGTTTATTGACTCCAGAGGGATAAAGTTAATCCTATTGGAATTTGAACTCAGAATGTAATAAGTCAGAAGAAATACCCCAGGCATTTTGTTCGACACAGTAATGATTCCACCAACACACTGCCTTACTCTGACTTATATTAAGAATAATCTACAAGCATGACATTTTGGTTGGCCTGAGGCCATAGTAGAAAACACTTGCCCAAGGTGTCATGCAGTGGAACTGAACCCCCGAACCATATGATTGGGAAGCAAGCTTCTCACCACATGGCCATGGTCAGTTCAGATTCAGATTATAAAAGGCATTCAAGCCCTCTTTTTCTTCAATGTCTAAAACCATATTATCCAACACGGCAGTTCTTTTTCAAGATGGTAGGGTGTGATCTGAGGGAGATTAAAGCTATTATTTCTTGAGTATTGAGTGACCACTTTGTTGGCTCAGGAATAATTCTGTATTAAAATAGAAGTTTGGTGGTTGGGACAATAAGAATGATGACTGAATGAAAGGTATTTATACTGGATGGGTTTGGGAAGTTGTGGTACCTAGTCTTATATTGGTGAGTGGATCTTTGACAATAATCAGGGGTGCAGGGCATAGCTTTTGCAGTGCAGATTTAGCAATGCTGTATAAAATCTTCCTTTGGATCCAAATTCAGTTTCTAGTTACAAACTTTATTTTGTGACTAATTGTGTGCATGCACATGCATGTGTATGTGCATGCATGCATGCAACTGTGTTAAATCCATAAGTCAGACAACGGCCACCACAAAATGTAGTTTGTCTCAGATTATACAGGATACATATGATGCCTGCAGTGTAGAACACTACTCCTATCATAGCTCAGTCTATGTTAATCTCAACAGATGCACATGTAATATTCAGTTGCAGTGGACTTTGACCTCGGGTTCCAAGAGATTTTTAGAAGCAGGTTTTATTTCACTGAGGATTTGATGTCTACCATAGTCTCAAAGTAAGTGGAACTGTGAGTGAAAACAGGTTGCATGCAATCCATAATGTAAAGTGAATGATAAAAGGAATGACTTCCCATTTGTGTATGTGTGTGTGTGGGGGGACCCACATGGTTTTTACAATCCTCACAATATGCAACCCAACTGAGAGAATAGTACCACCAAATGGTAGTTCTACCACAGAAAACCTCTCTAGTGTCAACAGTATGATAAAAAAAAAAAAAAGCATTCAATCCACTTTTTAAGGTGGTTGGTGACAGAAAAGGCATCCAGTTGTAAAAACAATACCAAAATTTTGACATGCACAAGAAAGACGGTTTGGTTTTTTTCTGTTTATGTGTGTGCCAGATGACACCACTCTGATGAATAATGAGATGCTGACATCTGTCCAACCCATGCTAGCATAGAAAGACATGTAAAGATGATGATAATGATGATGACAAAACTGTGTAGAAGCCCTTCAGAAGGTTTCCATCTGTTGAGTGGTAGACTTAATTCACTGCTAGGTTTGATCCTGTTACCTAGTCTTTGGGTGCCTTTAGTGGAATGCACTATGTTGCCATCATTCAACTGAAGACTCTAGTTTGAGGATATGTAATTTGCTGTCTTTATCCACTGTTTCCTACTAAGTGTTGCATTTTCTTTCGTCCTCCTGTCTTTACCCTACCCTCATCAATCTCAGAAGACCTACAAAAAAGCCATGGGTATTGTCCCTTCATCCTCTATTTAAGACCTAAAATAAATAAAAAGGGCCTCCAGTACCTCCTACATGGTAAAGCAAAATAAGTGGATTCAGGCTTTATATATTTGATGCCTGGGACTTCACTGATTATCTGCTCCGAGATATGAACACTCAATTCTGTAGTCCAGTTGTCAGATGCTGCTAATTAATTAATTTCATTTATGGTCACTTCAGGCAGGATTTGATCTTGGCTAGGCATCAGAAACGTGTAAAGGCCACTAAACTACTCCTGACTGCAAATGCTGCGCTTCTCTTCTACATCGGCCTCTTGCTGCATATTCGGGTGAAAGGTTAATGTTTATACTCTCTCTCTCTCTCTCTCTCTCTCTCTCTCTCTCTCTCTCTCTCTCTCTCTCTCTCACTAACTTCCTCTTTTGACTGAAATGTAAATAAACACTTCATATGGGCTGTTACTATTCCCTTCAAACACCATCACCATCATTGCTGCTACCATCACTGTTATCCTAAACATCATCACTAACACTACTCATCACTACACAACCACTACCACCAACACCAAACTTTACCATCCCCCATTACACACTGCCACCACTACACACTGCCATCCGCCCATCCCCAATCACCACCAAACAACTATAAACCACCACCACCTCCTACACTACACACCATTATCTAGCATACACTAATTGATGTTTCAAGCTTCAAAACAGGAAACTGTATCTAAAAGCATCTTCAAACTTTTAGTGAGGTTTTGGTGGAAATATTTAATACCAGTGTTGGTGGTGGTGGTGTTGGTGGTAGTCATGGTAGTTACAATAATGGCGGTGGTGATGATATGGTTATGGTAGTTGTAGTGGTAATTGTGGTAGTAGTGATTGATAGCAATGATAGGTGTTAATAGTGATAGAGGTGATAGTTGTTATAATGGTGATGTTGGTGATGATGGTGGTGGTGCTAGTTGTGATTAATAGTAGTAATAGTGCTGGTTATAGTGGTGGTGGTAGTGTTGTTGTTTAGCTCCAAGCTGGTCCTGATTGAGTAGATTTATCCTTCTTTTGAGACAGTGTATCTTGGATTATATTATCCATCGTGTCCATTTTTTTCTTAAGATGGTGGGATGTGGTTTGAGGCAGATTTGGCTGCTATTGCTAGCAAGATGATGAATGACTGGCTCCATTGTTGGTTCACTGGTGCTTGTGTTGATGATGATGATGTTGTTGGTGGTTGTGATGCTGATGTTGTTGGTGGTTGTGATGCTGATGTTCACAGGAATAACAAGGATGGTGCTTTTGTGGTGGTGGTAGTGGTGGTGGTGGTGGTGGCAGTTGTGATAGTGATATTGATGATGTTGATGTTGATAGCTGTAATAACAATTAGAGGTGCAAATAAGGCAGGTGCTTGTCTTGAGGGCTCTTGAGATAGTTAGTATGGGATGTTGTTCGGAAGTGATGCAATACACACTGCATGTATACACCCAAGCACTTGTATGTCTGTGCATGTGTTAAGTTATAAGCCTGAACAAACTGTATCAACAGCAACCTTTGTTCTTTGATTCTCTGACAGAAATATCAAGATATAATGGTATAATGGTCAATGGCCTTCTTACTTCCATCTGTCACGCTTCTTATATCAGTATACATATATCATTATTTATAATGATTTCAAATTGTGACACAAGGTCAGCAATTATAGGAGAGAGGCTTAGTTGATTACATTGACACCAATGCGCAGTTGGTACTTATTTTACTGATCTTGGAAGGACGAAAGGCAAAGTTGACCTTGGCAGCATAATAATAATACTTTTTCCTACTATAGGCACAAGGCCTGAATTTGGTGGGAAGGAGTTAGTCACTTACATCAACCCCAAGACTTATAGCATTGGGGTTGATTTTTAGGATAACCTCTCTTAAGCATCTCTTGTGAGTTATGTTACCCCTGAGGAAAGGCTTTCCTCTCCCAGGTCTTGTTGGTTGTGAATTGTCATCAATGCTTCTCTAACTTTCTTCTTTTCTAAGACACACACACACACACACACACATACACAAACACATAAATAGGCTTCTGCACAATTTCCGCCTTCCAAATTCTACTCACAAAGTTTTATAACTAATAATGATTTCTAGCATAGATTGGCCTCATCATATGACTTGGTATTTATTTTATTTGCCTCAGAAAAGATATAACATTCACCTTGGCAGAGGTAGAACTCAGAGCTAAAAATTAGCATAATTAATTATCACAAGGCATTTTCATCTGGTGTCCTAATGATCTGTCATGCTATTCTCTCAATTATGAAATAACAATAATAATTATCAGTTCTTTATTTGTGACAATAACATTACAAATGTGGGGTACAAAAACATGTAATTATGTAATTGCCATCAAATGAAGAAAAAAATAAATGCACGTGTTAAAACAAGATATGAAATATGAAAATGTAGAAACATATGTTCCAAAAGGGAGATTGTTGCCTAGAGTAACATGGGGTAGCCCTATAAATCCATAAATGTTCTTCAACACTAAGATAAATATCTTCTTCCTGCTAGAAATTATTAATGAAATTACAAATGGAGCCATTTAGCTGCATCAAATTCACTGCTTTCACCATCTTTCAGCAAATTTACTGGAGGGCAGCACTTCTCGCCCTATTTTCACCCTTCTTTTCAAATGGTAATTGAAAATGAGGTCTTGACAATTTGTCCTTCACATTACCTTTTTTACTATATGTACCAGTGTTTCTCAACTATTTTTTTACCAATGGACCCCGTTGATTCCAATTTTACTGAGGATGGGGGGGATCTTCTTAGCTAATTTTAACAAGAAAATCTTATATGAACCCCCGAGGGCCATATGAATCTTGGTTGAGAACCTCTGATATGCATCAATCAGTTAGTGGAAAACTGCCTGCTTTTCCTTATCAAAAGAAGGCAGTGGGTCAATCTTTACAATGAGCATGTCTGACTGCCGGATCCATCTGACATACACTAACAGGTGTTTGATGCAACTCCACAAGTCAGTAAAGAACAAGTGCAAGCAGAATGATTTCATTCTTCTGTGTTTGTATCAAACAAGCCAGGCTAATACCACTGGCATTTCTGTAGAGTTTATCTCAAACAGGCAACTGTAGGTAGCGCTGTCTATAGTTGCCAGTTTGAGATAAACTCTACAGATATGGTACTGGTGCTACATAAGAAGCACCCAGGACACACTGTAAAGTGGTTGGCATTAAGGAAAGCACTAACTGTAGAAACCACACCAAAGCAAACAGTGGAAACTGGTGTGGCTCCTGGCCTTGTCAGTTCCTGTTAAACTGTCCAACCCATGTCACCATGGAAAATAGATGTTAATAATAATGATGATGATGTATACAAGTTCTTAATGAGTGTTTCCTCTGAAGGAATCAGAATTATCATTATCATTACCACCACTTTTATTTAAACAGAAACAATTTAGTAAAAAAAAAAACATTACTTCTATAATTATTCCTGTCCATTATTCTTGATATTGGGTAATGGTGGTGTTGCAGATGGGAGGCAGTTTCTCAGCTATCTTGCTAATTTCCAGTTCCCCTACATCTCCATCAATTAGAGGTACTAAATCAATCTGGGTGGAGGTACAGTTTGATGATTCCTATTCCCTGCTATATCTGATCCCATTCTCTTCTCTGCAACTCCTCCTGCCACCTTACCATTTTCTCTTTCCTATAAAATATGTCAAAGTTTAGTTCTGGTTTGTCTCACTAGGAAAATGCTTGAATTCATTAATTTCTTCAGTGGGAGAAAGGAATTATTTGGAAATGTAGCCTTTCAATGAGAGTGAGTAGGGTGTATGTTGGGAGAAACATCAAGGTAATGAATAAATGAAGGGATGGAGAAGTTAAGCATGCTTGTAAGTCCCCCCACCCTCCATTTTTTTCTTGAAGGTGAAGCAAATTGTTTCATTTCTACAAAGGGTCTCTGCTTAGTTTTGTTTAGACAAAGCGGGTGTTTTTTTTCTCTTTCAAATGTTACCTCACTCCCCTCTCTTTCAAAGGAATGAAATCCCCAAATTCAGTACCTTACCAGTATACATGCTGACAGGAAATGACACTTTGTCATCATTAAATAAGTTTTCTTATTTATTTATTTATTTATTTATCTTTGTAAATTAACTACAGAAATAGTAATTTTTATTATTTCATCCAAATTACTGCTGTAGCTATTTGCTGCTGCTGCTGCTACTACTACTGCAACAGCAGTAGTACTGTGGCAGGAATGCTAAAATACCTAACAAAATCCTTTGTGCTATTTAGTTGTCTTTATTTACATACAAATCTTGGTGGGTTTAGTTGTTAGTTGCGTCTCTCTTATCTCTGGGTGAATGATTAAGTACCGGTGGTGTACAGAGGTAAATTTAATCTACTAAGGCTTTCTCCTCAAATTTCTGGCTCTGTGCATGCATTTGTTAGAAATTTTTTATCATGTCTTCAATTGGTGGTTTGAGAAATATACCAAGTGCATTGCATCTTGTATTTGAAGACTATATCTTTTATTGCATCAAAAAGAAAGAGCCATTTCTCGGTAAACATGCATAAGAGTGTTCAAGGTTAACAAATACTGTGTGAAGATGCCCCAGCAATATCTATAAATCTTACTATTTTTTTGGAACATGCCTAAGTCTATCTGTTTAGGCAATCTGCCAATGTATTTACAAAAGTGGTTGTTATCATTCCAGCAGAGCCAATTAAAAATGGGATGAGGGACACTTTTTTTAAACTGTCATAATGCCTTTAATTATGTAATTAACAACACTTACAGACCTTAGCAATTGCAGTTTTGTGGTACGTTTGTATGTCTTTCATTATTGCTAATATTTTAATGTCTATACTCAAGTGGTTGAGTATTGTTTTCCATTTGAACTAATTACAAATAAGATGATACACTTTCACTGCTTTAATCATTAGACTGCAGCCATGCTGGGCTACCAGTTGAAGGGTTTCAATCATTCATATTGATCTTAGTACTTATTTTTACATCTGGTACATATCGATATCTATTTGTTGATCTGCTAAGTTTTGAGACATAAACAAAGGCTTTGTTTTCAAAAGGTATCTACGTAAAAATAGACCCATACAAATAAGCATGCATGCCTGCCTGCATGAGTCTGTCAACTATGTATATATTGTACAAGTATGTCGCATGTGTATAATATATACATATATATCATAAGCATAGCAAAACAGGAAATTGAAAATTTTTGGGTGTTATTTATTCACCATTACACATGTTTCATTTGCTGATAGGAATTACAGAGTTTTACATGTTAGATAGACATGTAAGGAATTTCCGATTAGAAATTCTTCGGACAAGAAATTAAATAATCCAAATTTTGCATTTAGGTGAAGCATTTATATTTCTTGCAGGTCAATTAATTGCGTAGTGGATATCTCACAAGCTTATTTTAAGTTAGTTACAATCACCTTGGGAAAAACAAAATGCAAAAAGATTTTAGAGAATGTAATTTTAGATCATAGTATATCAGAGGCTGAACTGGAAGTAAACAGTTATTTTTAAACTTTAAGAAATAATGCTAAGATTGTCATTTTGAAAGAAAATACCTATTGGAGATACAAGTTGAGTGTAGATCAAGAGTATTAGGGATTCTCTAGTTGCTATTGGCGACTAAGATCAGTGAGATATTTTACCAAAGGGTTCATCATATATTTTAGAAATGTATTTTTATATCATTGACATTGCTATCTTAGATATTTGACATCAGTACCCTGTATATTTGACTTTGGTACAATGTATGTTTAATACAAGTACTCTTTATATTTGACATATGCTCTCTATAAATTTGGCATCTTTATCCTGTACATTCCACATCAATACTTTGTTTATTCGACCTATGTACTCTATATTCAATGTCCATAATCAGTATATTTGCTACATGCCATATGCCCTCTGTATATTTAACACATGTACTCGTATAATTGACCATGGTCTGTGTGTTTGGTATAGCAGTGTATTTGTCAAAAGTTGGCTTGACTGATATGGTAGGGTCTGTTGCATGTTTCCCAAATCTCTTTACCATTTGCCTTGCCTATCAATCCCCTTCCCCTCAAACAAATACTTCTCTAGGCATCATACACTTACTCCTTATTCCTCTCTACCAATACCACAGGAAACAATAAAGATATCCTAAGATTTTATTATGAAGAACTTGTTAATATTATTTTCTTTATTGGATGTTCTTTTTTTTCTCCTATCCAGGTTTTGTACACATTGTCGAAACTTTCTAAAACAGAACTAGCTCAAAAGACTGCCAGGTATGCTTTTTAATAGCTTTATTATTATTGTTGTTGTTGTTGTTATTGTTATTATTATCATTATTATTTTTATTATTATTATTATTTCCTGAGCACATTATTTATCTCCTGTCTAATATTTTAGAAAACTTTTAACCCTTTGGCATTCAGATTTCTCTGTCAAATGTAATGCTTATTTATTTTACATTGTTTTGAATTAATTACACAGCCTCTTTAACTTTAAGATTTTGATGGTGTAATTGTTTATTTTTATACTGACATTGTCAGTAAGATATACATGAGAAACTGAATCCAGCTGGCTTGAACGTAAAATATTCATAAAATATTTTGGTTAGATATGGGCTGATTTAAATGCTAAAGGGTTAAAAATAGTTGTTATTCACAAACTCTGCTGTAATGTTGCTAGGGTTCAAATCTTGGATGAACAGACAAAATTAACAAAAAGCATTCTAATCACGACCATCCAATCTTTTTAAGGTTGGTAGAATGTGAATTGATTGAGATTTGGTTGTGATTTCTAGCAAGACAAGCAACCACATAATGATCTTTATTAGCAATGTGGAGAAGGTGTCTTCCTGTGTTTTCTTGGCAGTTTTCACACCAACCACACCACTGCCATCATCATCACCATGTGTAAACTGTATATACTACAAATGATGAATTTTATGTATATACAACTACTGGAGTGAAATGGTATTGCTATCGTCTTCCAAAGGACATCCAATATGACATTGACCACGGTTGGATGATGCTTTTTACGTGCCACCGGCATGGGGAGCCAGTCAGGTGGGTCTGGCAGCGATCCATGCATGAATGGTGCTTATTGCGTGCCACCAGCACTGGTAATGACTACAACTACAATTTCATTTGATTTTGATTTACTTGACTCAATAGGTCTCCTCAAGCACAGAATGTTGCCCGATGATTCAAAGGTATTTTTTAAATGGGCTGGTTATGCAACACTGGTGTAGGCTACAGCTGTGACCTCACTTTCCTTGCCAGGTCTTCTCAGTCACAGCATATCTCCAGAGGTCTTAATCTTTCGTCATTGCCTCTGTGAGGCCCAATGTTCGAAGGCTTCTGCATCACCCACCAGATAAGGTATCAGGGGACCTTGTCAAAGGCTTTCTCCAAGTCAACAAAAGCCAAGTATAGGGGTTTATCTTGGCTAGATAACAACTCTGGAGTTGTTATTGTACTAGATCTAAGAATGTTGCTAGAAATAGATTGGTGTTGTCTCCATGTTGCAGATTTTTCTGTTAGCAAATTCTTCATTGTTTCACTTTGCAAACTAGTACTAACTCATGACCTTAAGAACCCCTGTGTTTCAAAAGAAACACCCAAGTGGATATGGTATAGGACTACCAACCCAAAAGTCCTGAGTTGAATTCACCTCAGTTGTTTTTATTGTGTCCATAAATAAAGACACAATACACCTGGTTGGTGATGTATGTTTGTATGGTGGGAGAATACATAAATTTTCTGGAGTGCCAACTATGACACACTGGAATCCTATCCAGATATACTATTGATTTTGGCTCCATCAAAGGCCATAAAACGAGAGTTAAACAGAAACCTGGTGTCTTTCTAAGAAATTACTTATCTCATCATCATCATCATCATCGTTTAACGTCCGCTTTCCATGCTAGCATGGGTTGGACGATTTGACTGAGGACTGGTGAAACCGGATGGCAACACCAGGCTCCAGTCTGATTTGGCAGAGTTTCTACAGCTGGATGCCCTTCCTAACGCCAACCACTCAGAGAGTGTAGTGGGTGCTTTTACGTGTCACCCGCACGAAAACGGCCACGCTCGAAATGGTGTCTTTTATGTGCCACCCGCACAAGCCAGTCCAGGGGCACTGGCAACGATCTCGCTCGAAAATCCTACAGGAGCCAGTCAGGCGGTACTGGCAACGGCCACGCTCAAAATGGTGCATCTCATGTGCCAACCGCACAAGAACCAGTCCAGGGGCACTGGCAACGATCTTACTTGGCTTGCCGGGTCTTCTCGAAGTTAGATATTTTATAGGGCCTCTGTCTTCTCCCCACCATCATCATTATCATTGTTTTACATCCATTTTCCATGTTGGCGTAGGTTGGATGGTTCAATAGGAGTTGGAGAGTCAGAAGACTGCATCAAACCCCAATGTTTGCTTTAAGCATGGTTTTATAGCTGGATGCCCTTCCTTACACCAACCACTTTCCAGAGTGTACTGAGTGCTTTCGTTTTTGCAGCACTGGCTCTTGTGATGTTACCAAGTAACTAGCAAGGCAAGATGCTTCAATTGAAGTGGGTGTAGTATTGAGAACAGAGGCTTTACATAAGATGAAAAAGAAATATCTATGGTTTTAAATAATGTGCTTTTATAAATATTGTGTTTGATAATGTCTTCTTTACAAACTTTGTCTACTGTGATTATTATTTATCTGCTCATTATTAAATTAGCATTAAACAATAATTTAATCATTGTGTTTGTGTGGTGTGTGTATGTATTTATGGTATCTGTCTGTGTCATCCATGTCTGAATAGTGTTTAATGAATACTGTTAGTGTTACGTTGGTAATTTGGAATAGTATTATTGCTTGGTAGTTATGTGAATGTGTTGCCATTGGTAATAATCTACACTGTAGTGTTACCATTGGTAATATTGTAAACTGTAGTATTACCATTGGTAATATTGTAAACTGTAGTATTACCATTGGTAATATTGTAAAATGTAGTATTACCATTGGTAATATTGTAAAATGTAGTATTACCATTGGTAATATTGTAAAATGTAGTATTACCATTGGTAATATTGTAAACTGTAGTATTACTATTGGTAATATTGTAAACTGTAGTATTACCATTGGTAATATTGTAAAATGTATTGTTATTGTTGGTGATATTGTAAAATGAACTGGTATCATTGGTAATATTGTAAATCATATCAACATTGTTCATAATGTTGTAAAATAAAGTGTTATCATCATTGATATTAATTGGTATAATTAATTGATATGCATTAGTAAAATGCAGTACTTACTGTTACTGACACTGTAAACTTAGTGTTACCAATGGTTACCAGTGATACTCTGTAAAAATATTTTTATGAAATATCTGTGTATTCCAAGCTTTTGTTTTGATATTTAAAAATACTGATGCAACAGCAACATTCTTGATAATGAGATATATATTCAAGATATGTAATTGCCAAAATTAGGTTAGTAATTTTTTTTTTTTTTTGTTATGGTGCCTGAAATTAAACTTCTCATGTATTTCCAAATTTAAATCTTTGTGAAATGAAGTGCCAACAAATATGCTGTAGTTTTGAATTCGAGTTTATAAGTTATAAATTCCAGTTTATAAGTTCAAATAATATCAAAGTCACTGTTGCTTTCCTACTGGTTGAGTCAATAGTTTCTGTGTCTAAATCTTGTTAATGTCAATTTTACTTTTCAACCATCATCATGATTGAAAGTAGTAGAAGTAAATACTCATTTCTTATCTTATCCCACATTCTGTTTAATTTTTCCATTTCATTTCCAGTAGTTTTCATTCAACTCCACAATGTCCCCATACAAAAAGGATTAGGAGGCCCTCATCCGTATAAAAATCTGTTAGCAATTTCTTTTGTCTTTTACACTTTATTATAAAATAATTAGTTCCTGCCTTAATTATCTCTAATAGCTCTTCTCCCCCCTCCCCCATCACTGTTACTATGAGAACATTTAAAACTCTCAAATGAACCAATGAGAGCGCTTCTACGTGGCCATTTGACTGGCTAGAAATAACAGCCAAATTTCCCTTCAAATCACCCCTTACCAACTTAAACGAAGAAAGATATATTGGACAATATAGTCCTTGATATAAAAGAAGATGGGATGATTACTACCAAAATGTTTTTGATCCTGAGTTTGCTCACTTTGGCTTGACCTAGGGTTAAACAACAGCAACAATAATTTTGAAGCTTTTCTCAGCTGACTCACATATACCCCTGCCTTGTTGTTTCAAAAGTACCCATCCTAGCACTGCCAAAAAACTATTACACTTCAGGCCATATTATGTTAATTACAGCCTCCCCTCCCTTAATTAAACAATTTTCTGCCTTGATTCTCTCTGCTATTTTTCCCTAACAATTTTCTGTTTCTTGTTAACGAGTTCTCATTTTAATTTGTAATTTCTCTACCACAATATTCTTCTTGTTAGCATTGCTAACCGATTTCGTTGAGGCAATTGATTCCTCTCACTCACAATGTCTACTTCATATTCTGGGAAAATAAAGCAGAAATCTTTCTTTTTTCTAGCAGACTTAATTGCAGTTAACTAAAGGCCTGAAAGGGAGGGGCTTGTACATGCTACAAAACAAGAATGTGGAACAAACAAATCCTAAAAAAAAAAAAGCAGTGTTCAGAAATATGATAGTGTTTAGTAAGAAATAAGTATTTTTCACAAGACCTAACATTTGAAAGGGTAAAGAATAAAGTCAGTTGTATCATTTCCCAATGCTTATTTGCTTGACACTAAGGTGGTGGTGGTGGTGGTGGTGGTTGTTTTGGCCTCAAGTCAGTCCTGTTTGGACAGACCTATGACCAAAGATAATCCACTCATATCCATTCTGCTTTTATATCAGGTTAGCATTCTCCTATGCGGTTTACCACAAAACACTGCTTCTGATAACAGTAGCTTTAGTGTTTTATTGTTTGGCCAATTCATGTGTGTGCACATGCACACATAAGTTGTTGTATTGCATCTCTTGTATTTTTAACTATCACCCATTACAAAAGCCTGGAACTACCATATATATATATATATGGAGCATGTATTTATTTATATGTATATATGCATCTTTCTCTTTGTATGTGTGTATAAATGTGCATGTTTCTATGTATGGGTGTATATACAAATATGTATGTGTGTGTATATATATATATGTCTGTATGTGAATGTATGTGTCTATGAATGTATGCATGAATTTAGATATAAATGTATATGCGTATATTTGTGTGTATGTATATAATCCTGAATGTTAATGTAATCTATTGTATAATTGATTCTATTACCACTTGAAAATTGTCTTCTATTAAACATTATTGTCAGATGATTTATTATTATTATTACTATTACTATTATTATTATTATTATTATTATTATTTGACTTAATCAGCTTCTAGCAATTATTGACACCTATCAGCTTCTTAGTATAACTGTTAATGAAATAATGCTAATGGAAATGTAGTGGACACATCATATCGTATATGCTGCTAACATAAGTAACATTTCTTTGTCATAATTGCAAGAACTTTGCTCTGTATTCCTTAAGACAAATATTAACAAATGTAAACAATAAGATGCAGTAGGGTAGGGTGGCAGTAAACCTCTTGAACCTTTGTGGGGGTGGGGCAGTTGGAAGCTGCATTTGGTTGTGTTCCTCTATCTCTTGGTAAATTGCAGAGCCAGAAGAAAGTGAATAGAAATTCTTATTAACAGTCCTGTTTTGGTGATAATGTTTAAGTAGTAATGGTGGGTTGTTACTCCTGATAGATAAACTCCTGATTGATCTAGAGATGCTGTCCTGACATATGTTGTGTCTTGAGCATTTTTAGCCTAATATAGCCTGTTCCTTACTATGTGTGAATACAGCTGATTTCTTCCAGAGACAAAATGAAAGAGAAGTATTGACCCCAGTTCAGGAATGATATGTTTTTCGTCAATGTCAATAAGAGGAAAAGCAAAGTCAACTTTGGTAGGATTTCCAGAGAACTGGAATGAATACTGCAAGGCATTTTATCTTATGCTTTAATGACTCTGCCGAATTGCTACCTGAGTAGTAGTAGCACTAGTTTAGCCCTAAGTCAGTCCTGACCTAGTAAACCTATGATGAAAGTCATAGTCTAGCTAATTTTTACATTATTGAGTGCGTCCTGTTTTTGTTTTAAAGATGATTTAAGGAAGGATTTTGTTGCTATTTCTACTAGGTAGAACAACTCCATAGAAACTCTAGTGGCTCAAATCCAAGCAAGCTTTAGCAGTGTGATTGAGGGAGCACTGTGCTATATAGCGATACTTCCACAGCATCTGAAGACATTGTGTGTGAGGCATGCTACTTCAGTCTGTTGGCCCATGGCAACTGTAAATGAATGTAAGACTGTGATGATGATGATAATGATGCACAAGATTGCACTTGTAATCAGAGAGATGTTTACGTCATAAGAGTGTTATTGTGAAGTAGATTAAAAGTTTTTTTCTCTAGTGGGGAAGCAGTTTGCTGTGCTAAAATAATCTCTGGGGCTATTTATAGTGTTCTATTTTTAAAAAAATGCTATATAGCTTATTCAGAGGTAGAAGGGCAGTGCTTAGGATCTTTTCCCAGGGTCTCTGAGAGAGAGACTGTTTGGTGAAGGATAGGATATCATTGGTTATCATCAGATCAGAGACTTGGTCTAAATGTTTGCTTGCAGAAAAGTGGACTCCACAAAAGGCACCCAAGAACCAAATGGTGGTGTTAATCTGGTTGATGGAGTAAGTCTATTATCAAAGAACATAGTTGTTTCTACTAAAGCAACCATGAGCGAGAAACACCTTAAGAAAGCCCACAAGAAAGGGGGGTGGGTGGCTTAAGCCATTCACTATTCCTAGATTTATGTATTTCTCACGGGATTAGTGCCAATGCTCGTTGTCTTGGTTCTTTCATTGTGCATGTGTCTTGCATAAAAGCTAAGTGTAGTGGAGGAAATAGCTTTGGGAATCTAGAGATAAGCTGAGCTGCGTAGTTACTTGCATGAATGTTATCTACTAATGAAAAATTTTTCATTGACCCCCTCCCCTTGCAGCTCTATATAGCAGCAGCAGCATTGAAAGTTGTAGTGGTATTAGTAGTAATAGTAATTCTCAGATAATTTGTACTTTGTGTAGGCAGAAGACCTAAAAGTTCATTTTGGAACTATTTGAAATCAGGGCACAGAAATGTGACTAAATACTTAAAGGTATTTTATCTAATGCCATAGTGTTTCTGAGAGTTCATCATTGTATTCTAATTTCAGTATGTTCCACTGAAATACATGCAAGCATGAAATGTAATGGTAGAAGGTCCTAGAATTTCAGTTATACTCGAGAATCTTAGCAGCTTTGGCTGGTTTCACATATTGCATTGAACATTTGGTGTCTGGAATTGGTCAGTTATCGAAAGAGGGTCAATATAATAGCTTCCCCTCATCCCAAACACCCAAGCCCCTGCCATAATATGTGTGTTTACACACACATACATGCAAATACACACATACACACACATGTAAGTGTATGTACGTATACACGTGCACATGTATATTATATATTATAGAATACATATATAATGTATACTCATATGTATAAATGTATGTATATATATATATATATATATATATATATTTATATGTGTGCATATATACATATATGCATATAGGTATACATGTATATGTTTAAATATATTTATGCACAAACACACACATATACACAAACATGTCTATATGTATGCATTTATATATATATATGTGTCTGTGTGTGTGTGTATACATACACATACAAACATGTCTGTATATGTATGTGTGTGTTAGTATTTATGAATAATGTACACATGTATGCATATGGGAATGCGTGTGTATATATACAAACAGGAAAAAATTAAAATAAATAATTGAAATCCACTTAAAGATAAAACCATATTAAATCTATTTCAATGGTAAACTTCTTTCTTTCTTTTTTTTTTTCTTCCTTTTAATTGAAAGTCTGGAAAATATAATTACTGAAATATTCTTTAAAAAGAAAAAAGTTACAGTAAAAAAAAAAGAGAAAAATCAAAAAATAACTTATTATTATCAATAGTATATTTTACTATATTTATTAAAATTTTTTTTCCCAATTTCTTTTTTCATCTGTTAGCTGACCCTTGACCTTCGTTGCACCCTGGTTTCTTACCATTCTATTGCTCTCCTTTTTCTCAATTGTAGAGGGTTCTCTCCTCCTGATACGAGACCTCTCACTATTGAACATGATTATTACAACACATTGGAGGATCTTGCAACGTAAGTGCTTGATGCAGTACTTGTCCCCCAAGCCTGCTCAATAATCATACACTCACTTTTAAGGGTTCAAGGATCAATGTCACCCATCCTCAATCCTCCTCCCAAACCACCAGTCCATCCATCCAGCCGTCCGTCCGTCCATCCGTCCGTCCATCCATCCGTCCGTCTATCCGTTCGTTCGTTTATCCTTAATTTGTGTCTCTCGCCTACCCTTCTGCTGTCTGTTGTTTTCATCATTTTATTTTTTTTTAAAGTTCATTTTTGTGTTTTTTTTTTTGCATTTGCTAACAGTAGTAGTAGTAGTAGTAGTGTTAGTAGCAGTAGTATTAGCTGTGTATTGGAGGAGCTGGTGACATCAACATCACATCATGTGTGCAAATGTTCAGTGGCAAAGCACAACAGAGCAAAAAGGAAGTTGTCACAAAACTGTATTATTATTGCTGAAAGACTAACTACCACTAACTTTTATAGGTGTATGTGTATATATGTAGCTTTGTATGCATGTATGCTCTTATATTTATATATAAACCTTGTTATTATACTAATTTTGTCTATTGGTGCATTTGTGTATGTGCATAATACAAGCAAGCATGTGCATAAATTATATGTTAACTCAGAACTAAACTTTCACGGTTGAAATGGCATTTTCCAATAATAATTACAGGTAGACTATCAAGCACAACAACAACAACAACAACAAGGCAATTGCAAGAACAACAAGTTTAATATTTATTACTTCTATATTTCTATTCTGAAATAAGTGCATGGTTTGTTTATATTTAATCAGGTCAACTCTCAGAGAAATTCAAGCTGGACATTAATTTACCATATCAGTCTCTTTAGTCACATGGAAGGTGAGGGACTGGAATCATAATTGAGCACTGCAATTTGTCTTCTTCCATAGATACTGTGGGGTAAGAGGAAGGATTGCGATCCCTATGAGCACTGCACTATCTTTCTTAGACACTCATAGCTTACAGTTACTAAGTGTTAACGGTGTTAAGAGAGTAGATTACACTGTCCTAAAGGAAACAAAAAACTTGTCAAAGTTAGTTGTTTACCCTAGGTCAGTTCTGATCCAACTGACATGTAATGAAAGGCATTCTACCCATGACCTGCCCATCTTTTCTTAAAGCATAATGTATTTAGGACTACATCATTCCGTCTTCACTTTTTTCTTATTTATAAGATAATAGAGTGGGGCTGGAGGGAGACTTTGCTACTATTCTTACAATGGTTGAGCAACTAAGCTGAAGCTCCCTGCTTGGTTTGTTGTCCTGGATTTTTTTTTTAATAGTATTGGTGGTGGTGGTGGTGGTAATGTTGTTGATCTTGGTAGTGGTGAAGATGTAATAAAGCTGACAACACTTGTTGTTCCTTCTGTTTACACTCTATTTTAAATTGACACTCACATATTTCTCTTTTCTGCCTCTCCCATACCTTTCTCTCTCTCTCTCTCTCCCAGGCCCCACCCATGCCCCATCTTCCTCTATGATTCCTCCCTATCTTCCTTCTTTTCGTCCTTCAACATCTCATCTTGTTGAAGAAAGAGATGCGGGGGGGGGGGGGTAGAGATTGGTAATCTGAGCTGTCCTTATTGTGTGTGTGTGTGTGTGTGTGTGTGTGTGTGTATATATATATATATATGTGTGTATGTATGTATGTATGTATGTATGTATGTATGTATGTATGTATAAACGCATTAAAAGCATACATATATTTCTACATATTTGTTTTTCATACGTGTGTGTGTACACGTGCACAATAATTTGTGTGACATCACATTCATTAAAACTAGGAACAAACTAAAAAAACAAAAAGCAAACAAGCAAAAAAAAAAAAATACTTAGTACCTAGGTTAGAGCATATATTCAAAATGTTAAGTTACAATTCTGGCTTTCAACACTCTTATACTTAACATTTTATGTACTTTGGACATTCTTCAGACAAGAATATTAACTTTTAGAACTTGTGAGAAAGTAACAGTTCTAACAACTAATTTTCAGGTTTGAAGAATGTCCAAGGGACATGAAACTTCAATTATCATGATGCTATAAACTGTAGCTGTAACCCAACACCCACACACACACTCCATTCTGCTTGTAGTAATTGGATTGTGGTCTTATTGAGGAATCACTTTGAAGAATATTAGTCAGTCATATTCAATCTTATACTTATTTTTAAGTCTAGTACTTATCTTATCAATATCTAATTGGACTATTTTGTTGCAATACGAAAAAACAAGACCTCGTTTTTTTGTTTTTTTTGTGTCAGTGTAAAGACAGGCCTAAAGACTGACACATACAAAGACATGCACATACTGTGTACTTACATACATACATGTATACACACACACACACACACACATACCTAGGCATTTGGCTATTGTAGAAGACACTTGCTCCAGATGTTATGCAGTGGGACTGAATCAGAGACCACGTACTTGTGAAATGAACTTCTTCACCACAGACAGGCAGGCAGATAGTCAGACATGTATATATTTATCTACCTATATATATATATATATATATATATATATATATATATATATATATATATATATATATATATATATATATATATATACATACATACATACATGCACTCATAATCTGCATCTGTCTCTCTACTGATACACACACACACATAGAAGCATAAACATATGTAATCTACATCTATCAATGCACCTAAATATTTATATACACACACAATCTACGACTGTCTGTCTGTCTGTCTGTCTGTCTATCTACCCACACTTCCTCACACACACAGGAACTATTCCCTCTCCAGTCTATGTGTTTAATCAGTTTAATGATGTTCAGCAATGTTTCATTCCCAATCTATGCTATGTATGGAACACAAGTTCTTTGGAAGTGTGTGTATATATACATATATATATATATATATATATATATATATATATATATATATATACATACATACATAATAATGTCTTCATATACTATTTCTAAACTAACTGTTCCTCTGTCGGTGTTCATGTTCTTTGATTGCTTCAAGTATCCATGTAGCATGATATTCAACACTCTGCTACCACAACCACCACCACCACCACCTTTCTTTCTTTCTCTCTGTGTTCTAATTCTACTTTGGAATTTTCTTAGATTAACACTGCATTCAGAAATCTTTTTATCACTAAATATTTCTCTTTCACTTATATCTCAGTAATTTTCTATATTATTTGTTTTATCAGTCCCCTCCTTTCTCTCTATCGTCTTATTCACACACACACACACACACACACATCTACTTATACATACATACATACATACATACATACATACATACATATATATATATGTGTGTGTGTGTGTGTGTGTGTGTGTCTACTTATACACATATATATAAATAAATATATATATATATATATATATATATATATATATATATATACACACACTTGTATATATACATATACACTTGTATACATACATACATGTATACTAATATAGACGTGTGCATGTACATCATTAAGATGTTTGAATTATATTGATTATAATGTGGAACAAAAAGAAAAATCAGCATAAGACACCATCAGAATTGGTTCAAATCTGAAATATAAAGGTGTGTGTGTGTGTGTGTATGTATGTATATATGTATGTATGTTGTAATAATGATAACATCTATAAGTGTATACTCACTCATGCACAATCATCAAGCATGTGAGCATCAGTAAGCCCCATTTGGAACTTTCATGATATTGAAGAAATGCAGATATATATATATATATATATATATATATATATATATATATATATAATTATATGTATTTCTTCTATCTTAATGAATAATAATTCTTCGGATAGAATAAATGGGTTAATAGAAACCAATGTAGCAAAGAATACAAAATAACTTTGGTGTTGTTCCTGTTTTTAAGGCAGGAACTCCTTGAAATTTTGGGTATTTGAGTATATTTAAAAATTTAAGGAATGGAGAAAACGCATGTTATAATTGCATACTTTATTCCTACATATGTTTCAAAGGATTACAACCTATGTGATCCATAGGGATCTGTGATATTAAAATTGTAACCTTCTCATCACAGATCCCTATGGATCACATAGGTTGTAATCCTTTGAAACATATGTAGGAATAAAGTATGCAATTATAACATGCGTTTTCTCCATTCCTTAAATTTATATATATATATATATATATATATATATATATAGAGGAAAATATGAGTTAGAGGTTATGCAACCATCTAAGGGATAAATGTATCCGTAGGCACTACTGGTGTATTACCTTACTATGTATAGTCCTAGCTATAAGGTATACAGTAGTTGGTAATTTAAAGGTAAAACTGTGGTTTAATATATATATATATAGAAAAGAAATGGAGCAATAATAAACAACGAAAGTTTAATTGTCACTAACAGCATTATCATCATCATCATCATCATCGTTTAACGTCCGCTTTCCATGCTAGCATGGGTTGGACGATTTGACTGAGGACTGGTGAAACCGGATGGCAACACCAGGCTCCAGTCTGATTTGGCAGAGTTTCTACAGCTGGATGCCCTTCCTAACGCCAACCACTCAGAGAGTGTAGTGGGTGCTTTTACGTGTCACCCGCACGAAAACGGCCACGCTCGAAATGGTGTCTTTTATGTGCCACCCGCACAAGCCAGTCCAGGGGCACTGGCAACGATCTCGCTCGAAAATCCTACAGGAGCCAGTCAGGCGGTACTGGCAACGGCCACGCTCAAAATGGTGCATCTCATGTGCCACCCGCACAAGAACCAGTCCAGGGGCACTGGCAACGATCTTACTTGGCTTGCCGGGTCTTCTCACGCACAGCCCATTTCCAAAGGTCTCGGTCCGTAGTCATCGCCTCGGTGAGGCCCAATGTACGAAGGTCTTGCCTCACCACCTCAGCCCAGGTCTTCCTGGGCCTACCTCTTCCACGGGTTCCCTCAACTGTTAGGGTGTGGCACTTTTTCACGCAGCTATCCTCCTCCATTCTCACCACATGTCCATACCAGCGCAATCGTCTCTCTTGCACGCCACAACTGATGCTTCTAATGTTCAGCTTTTCTCTCAAGATACTTACACTCTGACGGGTATTCACATTGACATTACACATCCAACGGAGCATACTGGCTTCATTCCTTGCGAGCTTACGTATGTCCTCAGCAGTTACAGCCCATGTTTCACTGCCATGTAGCATGGTTGTTCGTACGCATGCGTCATACAGTCTGCCTTTTACTCTGAGTGAGAGTCCCTTTGTCGCCAGCAGGGGTAAGAGCTCTCTAAACTTTGCCCAGGCTATTCTTATTCTAGCAGCTACACTTTCAGCGCACCCACCCCCACTACTAACTTGGTCGCCCAGATAGCGGAAGCTATCGACTACCTCTAGTTTTTCACCCTGGAATGAGATAGAAGTTGTTTCCTGTTTGTTTGCAGTCTTTATTGCACCTGAACATCTGCCACAAACAAAAACTAACTTGCTAGTTAACCTGCCTTTGATGTTGCTGCACCTCTTATGTGTCCATAGCTTGCACCGGGTACATCTTATAGAGTTACTACCTACTCCTTTTCTACATACTGAGCAGGGCCATCTACCTGAAGGGGTTTGTGTTTTATCTACCTTCCTACTTATTAGGATTTTGGTTTTAGCTAGGTTGACTCTAAGGCCCTTCAATTCTAGACCTTGCTTCCACACCTGAAACTTCTCCTCTAGTTCTGATAGTGACTCCGCAATTAGGGCAAGGTCATCAGCATAGAGGAGCTCCCAGGGGCAACCTGTCTTGAACTCCTCTGTGATTGCCTGGAGGACTATGGTAAATAATAGGGGGCTGAGGACGGAACCTTGGTGGACCCCTACCTCTACCCGGAATTCATTGCTGTACTCATTTCCAACCCTCACCTTACTGGCCGCATCTCTGTACATGGCTCGCACAGCTCTCACTAGCCATTCTTCTATCCCAAGTTTCCTCATTGACCACCAGATAAGGGATCGGGGGACCCTGTCAAAGGCTTTCTCCATGTCAACGAAAGCCAGGTACAGAGGTTTATCCTTGGCTAGGTATTTCTCTTGCAACTGTCTCACTAGAAATAAGGCATCAGTAGTGCTTTTACCTGGCACGAACCCAAACTGCATCTCATCTAAATTGATTCGCTCCCTAATTAGTTGGGCTATGACCCTCTCTGTAACTTTCATAACCTGATCTAACAGCTTGATGCCTCTGTAATTATTTGTATCTAAAGCGTCCCCTTTACCTTTGTAGCAGTTGACTATGATGCTGCTACACCAGTCATAGGGTATGACTCCTTCGTGTATCACCTGGTTCGTAATACGGGTGACTAGGCTATAGCCAACACTGCCAGATATTTTGAGCATCTCTGCAGTGATTCCTGATGGGCCGGGGGCTTTCCCGGTCTTCATACTCTTAATTGCTTTATCTACCCTGGTACTATCAACTCGGATAGCTGGTCCCTCTATTTATATATGACAATTATCAACACTGAATATCTCCACCAGGTATAACTCCTTCGACTAACACCGCCGGTCAACTAGTCATTTTCCCCACTTACTACTCCATTCTTCTAATTGAAGAAATGTACATACATGTGGAACCCAAAAAATCACTAAAATGTAATCCTAAAGACTTAAAAAACTTTTTCCTTTTTCTTTTGCCTTTTCCTTTTATTTCCTTTTTGTTCTTATTTATATTCCTTTAAATCATTCTGATGATGTTTGTTAAATGGAACGAGATAAATGCAAATTTACTTTGATTTGATAAATAGAAACGGCTGTAAATGGTTCTGAACTACAATTAAACTATGACCTTTTAATACCAATGATCAACTTCTCATTGTTTATTATTCCTCTATTTCTTTTCCATATATATATATATATATATATATATATATATATATATATATATATATATATACATATATATATATATATATAGATTATATTATATTACACCGTTCCATGAAGGTAAGATCAACAAAATAAAGTACTCTATCTGGTGAAGCACCATCTGAACGTGATCGAGCCAGGCTCGCCTGACTAGCTCCCAGGTGTGGAAGCAAGGTCTAGAACTAAAGGGCCTTGGAGTGAATCTAGCAAAAACCAAGTCTTAGTAAGAAGGAAGGCAGACAAATCACAAATCCCTTCAGGTAGATGGCCCTGCTTGTCTATGATATACATTGTATATACTATTTCCTTGAGAGATCACATCTGAAACGAGCAGATCAGAGAAAGAACTGGAGTAAAGGATGTTATTGCCGAATACTGTCTGAATTAAATCAGATGGGCCAGACATGGTGCACTGATAATCAGTGGACCTGGGTAGTTGTCGAGTGGTACCTGTGTGAGCACAAACGACCACTTGAAAGGCCCTCACACAGATAGATTGATGATTGTTTAACATTTGCTTTCCATGCTGGCATGGGTTAGATAGTTTGACATTTGTGTGTCTGTTTTTCCATGCTAGCAATGATTTGATGGGGAATGCATGTGAGGTAAGATTTGTGAGGCTGGATGCCCTTGCTGCAACTAATCATTATCGTTTTTCAAGGAAATTTTAATTGCAGAGGAATTTAAAAGTGTAGAGCTAGTGGACAAGTTAATAACAGGAAATGTCAACAAATGTCACTGGTTGCTGTTCAGTTACAAATGGCGATATCACCACCTATAGTATAACTCAACGCAGATTAGATACTCACACACACAATGGGCTTACAAGGCATTAGTTGACTTAGTGGAAGATACTTGCCCAAAGTGCTGTGCAATTGGATTGAACTTGTGGCTAACTTAGCAAATACAGCTAACTTATTGAATGTTCAAACTTGCCTGCTCTTAGTCTATATATGTGTATACATGTGTGTGTGTGTGTGTACAATATTCATCTGACTTTCTGGCAACAAATTGTGAATTCAGAGGCATATGTATGTGTAAGACCAAAAAAAGAAAAAAAAATGGAGAGAGAGATGGGAAGGGTCTGGTGGAATGGTAAGACCTAATTACGTTGGCAACTGATGTATCTATAAAGATTGCAGGCAAGTCTCCAACTGTTCCTTATAAACTCTAATAGAATTAGAAGTGAAGAGTCCTGCCAACATTATAGTTTAGAACATTTTCAAATGTAATGCGACCACTACTATCAGCTATTGAAAGCAACAAAGATGCTTATACATCAGTGGTTCTCAACCTTATTTTTTTTTTTTTGTTACCCCATCCATCCTTTATACCATGTTTCAAAATCTTATTCTCTCCTTTTTAAGATTGTGAGAGTCAAAAAGTTGCATTTAAATAATATGCATTTTTTTCTCTTTTGCTAACAACTTTCCGATGCACATGCTACCAGTTGAAAGCTCTGCATACTGGTTGCTAGCAAGCTTATGGGATCAATGTGTGCTGTTTTAGGGCTTTCTTCTTGAAAATCTATTTTTTGGGTGGGTATTAATACAAATAGGAGAACAAAAGAGTAACTTTTCTTTAAATGAACCTGCCTGACTATATTTAGCAGTCTTTGGCAACCGGCTATATGACACAGCACTTGGTTCATCATTTGAATTGAAAACAAGTTACATAATGTATACTAAATCAACTTCTTTCATGTCAATGGCTATGTATTTGATTGTCTTTTAAATAGTTCTGTTTAATAGCGAAATAACTGCAAAGTTTCTCTCCAATTCATTTCCCAACACACCACTAAATACACAATCAAAGAATTCCCAATTGTATGCAGTTTTTTTGGTTTGCTGTCTCCACTGCTACAACTTCAATTACCTTTTGGTTCATTTATTGGAATGCCCTTGTTAAATCCAATTTCATCATTTTGAGAGCATTCCCATGATGTTCATTTACCTTTTGTCCTTGTGTTGAAGATGAACATTCTGTGAATGGTGCTTTAATTTTGTTGGTTTTGTAGAAACTTTTGACAAAACTTTACTGCAAATGACTAATTGTTAACTTACTTCTATGATGACAATAACAGGAATTCATATTGAAGATTTGAATAACTGTATCCTCTTTTTTAATATTGACGATAGAGTGAAAATGTGGATTAATAAGAAAAAAAATGAATGGGTCATAAAAAGATGGGACGATCAGTGCTGGATAACCTTTGATTAGGTTGGACCAGGGCTAAATAACAACTGCTAACTGTATAGCTATTTATTAAAGTTTCTATGTTCCGAAGACAGAATTGAGTCAAGTTAATGTTTGCTGTGTATTCTTGTATTCTTTAATTCTTTTATTGGTTTCAATCCTTGGACTTCAGCCATTCTGGCACTTATCACCTTTAGTGATTTTAGTTGATTACATCAATTTTGCAACCTTCTCCCATACTTTGTTGGGCATTTTTTCTGTCAATTTCTGTTTAGCAAAAGTCTTAAGTTCATTTTGATGTGATCATTGATATGGTTTCTTCTGAAAAGATTTACACAGCAGATATTTTTGGGTTAGTCACAAACAGATTGAGTTCAATTGGATTAAGGTATAGCACTGATGACCAACTCCTGGTGTGAGTTGTTTGAAATCTGTTGCTGGTATTTTGTAGTTTCATTTGCACCAATGTGTAATAGTGATTTGAAAATTTATCTGTTAAGTAGAATATCTAACTCTGAGATCTAGTTGCTTGAGAGAATAACTTGCTACCAGATCTGACTGTTACATAAAAAAGCTAGCTCTCAAAATACTTGGTAATCTAGTAGAATCGCTAGCTACCTGGACAACTGGTTGTTTGGTATAATAGTTATTGACCAGATAGCCCTTCTCCTTTAATTTCCTTTCTTTTACAGGTGTTTGCTCAGAATTGTTCCTTTCACACTGGCCATTTTCCTGACATTCACCCACCTTTCAGCAAACTTGTTAGAAGGCAACACTTCCCTCTCCACCCTCACTTTCCTTCTCAAGTAATACTTGAAAAAGTTGATGAGGGTTTGGCCAAATAGGAAAATAATAATGATAATCCCCTCTACTATAATAATAATCCTTTCTACTTAGATTTTTTTTACAAGAGGTGGGGCTAGTTAGTTACATTGGTCTTAATGCTTAACTGGTATCTTATTTCATTGATCTCGATAGGATGAAAGGCAAAGTTAACCTCAGCAGAATTTGAACTCAGAACATATAAAAGCATTTTGTCCAGCATGATGACAATTCTATCAGCTCACTACCTTCTTAATAATAATAATAATTGCAACAGTCACCGAGAATGTAATAAGATAGTCACATTCTAATTCAGGTATCACTTTACTGCTTCTCCTAACCATTCTTCTTTTAATCTTCAACTTTAACATCAAAACAATACTAATAACTAATCTAAGTGGACGAGAAAACGAAATATAACAAAGAACTACATTTCAACCAATCAGAATATTTGCTTTATTCTAACCTGTATGAACATTTAATTTCTAGTTTGACAGTTCTTGAGTGTATGTTATTGTTTGTGTTGCTGTTGTTATTGTGTTTGTTTGTGTGTGTGTTTGTGTGTGTGTTTGTGCATGTGTTTTCTTCAAATCTAAATAAGTTTGTCAACTCTCTCTCCAAACTTCACAGTCTGTTGTTTGGTCTGATGCAATGGATAACAGAAGTGACAGCTGGCTCTGAAACGATGGTTGTTGATGGTGGGTCACTTTGTTTGGAAGTAGAACTCGTGATCATGTGTCTTGTCTTAGCTTAGCTTTTGTGTACTTCATTTGCTTCTA
Organism: Octopus bimaculoides; assembly: GCF_046866305.1. Taxonomy (NCBI): domain Eukaryota; kingdom Metazoa; phylum Mollusca; class Cephalopoda; order Octopoda; family Octopodidae; genus Octopus; species Octopus bimaculoides. The sequence continues at coordinate 31,554,606 of NC_142948.1, read as the reverse complement.
GCGAGTTTCCACCCTTCGTAGAAACCCAAGAATATGATGAAGATGAAGACATTTACAGTAACCTTAAAGAGATGGCATTGTAAGTATTTTTTGAACCTTCAGACAATCTTGCAATGACTTTATAAATTTCTATATTCTATTTGGGAAGGGGAGTTGAACCTTGAACCTACCTTTTAAATTTGTATTCTGTATGTATTTACATGCTTTTATATATGCCTTATGCATGTATATATATATATATATATATATAAGTCAGTAAATAGTGGGGTTGTGTTAACCGCACGTGGAGAAATAATAGGAAAATGGAGAATAAGGCAGAATGCTAAACTGGAAGCATATTTTAATAAAGATTTCTAACCGGCTTTCAATGCGAAGCAAATTTTCAAGAAGGAGAATGAAAATGTAAGGGGAGACAAATGTTTTTGTCTCCCCTTACACACACTTCCTGTTTTGACACCACACTTCCTGTTTTGACACCACACTTCCTGCTTACCACAAACCTTTAGCTCCTATTTTAAACATAACACAACTCTCAATTTTCATGCATCCTTATTTTTCCAACCATTATATACACGGATTACCATTGAACTTCAAAAGCTCAAAGACAATATAATGTATTGGTATAGTTATTTTTTTATATATTATTTTTCTTTATATATTATTTTCTTCATTTTGTACTTCTTTGTAAAAAACATTTTCATTCTCCTTCCTGAAAATTTGCTTCGCATTGAAAGCCGGTTAGAAATCTTTATTAAAATATGCTTCCAGTTTAGCATTCTGCCTTATTCTTCATTTTCCTATATATATATATAATGTATATATATATATATGTAATGTGTGTATATATATATATATATATATATATATATATATATATATATAAATGTATTTTTTATATATTTGTTGTTGATGTTATATATATATATAATTTTTTGATAATTGAAAAAAATGTGTGTATATATATTTATTATGTATTTATCTTTTATACGTCATCAATGTTTATGTAAATAATTTTTTGATAATTGTAAAGAATGTGTATATGTGTATCTCTCTCTCTATACATATATATATATATATAGCTGTGTTCTTAAGCACACAATTTTGCTTTTATATCTTCTGTATTTCTATGTTTGTATATTTTAGTCAGTGTTTTGAATAGATTTAAACAAACTGATGAAACCAAAATTGGTAAAAAAGAAAATCTCTCTCTCTTTACATATATATTCATTCCTTAAAATCATGCTATGCATAGGTTTATAGGTTTCACCAAGTTAACAGCTTCTGAATAGAGAAACATTGAAGTTTTAAAAAACAAGCATAGAATATAAATTTTCTTTCTTTTCTTTTTTTTTTTTTTTTTTAAATTTCATTTACTCCTTGACAAATGTTAGAATAAATGTTATTCTGAAAATTATAGAAAATTTTCCTTGTTAAAACTATGTTTATAGAGTTTGAAAATTCTGAGATGATTTCTTGCAGTTTTTGGATTCCCATGCTGTGTATTGATCTGATATTGTTGTTGATGTTATTGCTGCTAATTTGACTTTTACTTCCCATTACTGAAAGCTCTTTTTTTTTTTTTTTTTCGTCATTATTACCTTTTTGGAAGCAATTCTCCGATTTCCATTGTTTACTGTATTTGTTCTCCGTTTCTGATGCATTGGCACAATGCTGAGTAAAGAAGAACTCATCCCCTGCTCCTTTGCTGCAGAGTCAGCAGCAGCTAAACCCATCCCATCCCACCCCACCATTATCTTATTATCCTAATTTACAATTTTCTTTGCCAATAAAAGCTTCTTTGGCAGAACATTTCTGCAGCAGTTTCATTTAATTTCTCTATCTGAAACTGTTTACAGGTGTTTATCAAGAGCATAAGAGATCATTTTCCTTGTTGAAAGGGGTAAAAAAGAACAATAAGATCATTTATGCAAATTAATGAATTTAATCTCTTTTTATTTTCCTTCTGCTTTCCCTTCATCAGTCATCTTCTTTTGTATTCATCTTCTATATCTACTTCTATCATCTCCTTCTTCTGAAAATTCTTATGAGTTTTCAAGTTCACAGTGTCTGTAATGAACAAGACCTTGAAAATTCTTATTTAAAAACTGAACTAAATTTAAATTGAATGTTGTGACTTAGTACTGTGTGTGTGTGTGTGTGTGTGTGTGTGTATATACATATATATATATATATATATATATATATAGAGTTGTTGTGATGGATTAAACAGTAACACTAGATACGTTGACCATAACATACCGTACTATCATGCTGTGCTGTTCTGTACTTTAGTTTCAGAAATGAAATGGAGTCAAAGCCATGAGTTCAAACTTGAAAAAAAAACTGTTTGCTGATATTACTGTTGAAAAAGAAAAAAAACAAACAAAACAAAAAAAAAGAGCAACAAAAAAAGGAACAAAAAAAAAACAAAAGCAAAATAATGAACAAAAACTAGCACGTTTCTTCTGGGTCAGTCATCTGTTCTCTGATTAATTGGATTGCCAAAATATTTCGAGTGGTTCTCCCCCTCGATTGCACCAAACAATACCATGAATTCATTAACCCTTTGTAATACTTCCATTTCAGATAAGTTATGAGAGTGTCAGCCAGATTTCTTTTGCCAATCTTTCTCCTCCTCTCCTTCCTCCTCACAACCAACCAAAAGGATATCTCAGGAATCCAAACTTTGCATTAGTGAATTATTTACATATTTGTACGTTTTATGTATATACATCATATATACATACTATATATATATGTATGTAATCATCGCCGTCGTTTAATGTCCGCTTTCCATGCTGGCATGGGTTGGATGGTTAAAGGACTGGCAAGCCGGGAGGCTGCAAATATGTATATGTATGTATATATATATATATATATATATATATATATATATATATATAAATGACATTTTTATGCATGTGTTCATGGATATATATATGTGTGTGTGTGTGTGTGTGTGTGTGTGTATATATATATACATATGTATATATATCTGAATGATACACATGTGCACAAACACACACATAAAAATGCCGTTTATCTAATCTGTGAGTAATTGAAATATCTACATTACTTGGCAAACTAATAGTAGCCAGTCTTGATTTATGTTTTAATAAAAAAAAAAAGAGAAGCCAAACAGTATCCCTCTTAGTAAATTTCCTGCAACGTTCTTAAGATAACTACAGTTGGTGTGAGACAGGAAGCTGGAGAAGTGGGTATGGGCATTAATGTTAATCTGGAGTATGTTGGATGCTGTTTTATGCAGTGAGCTATCTTTCTCATATTGATGCTGATGTGAACTAATGGTTAGAAGGTTCTAGTAACAGTGATTGCTGAGAGAATTATTATTATCATTATTATTATTACTTTTTCTACATCAAGGGGTTCATTTAACATCAGCTTGTATGTGTTTTCTTTATTTGCCTTGTTACGATGTTGAAGACTGGGTGTTAGAATTTGCATGTGCCAAATTAGTCGTTAAGCACATTGTGTTAGTTAATTCCCTGTAGTTTAGCAACATTGTTTTTAAAAAATGGTCTGTTTGGTTATTGCACTAACTAGGATAATTTCTTTTTTCTTTTCTGTCAGAAGATATTTCATGCGGGAGATATAAAATATTTCAGCCAATCTCTGTATATGTGTGCATATGTGTGTGTGCATGCCTACTTTCATCAGTCTTGTTAAATAGCCCTTCTCTACTAAGTTATACTCAGTTATATGGCAAACCCCATGTTTCAAAGAGAGTAGACCAAACAAGACATTGCATCAACATTTTTAGCCATGTTCAACCATCTTTATTGTAAGAAGTATTGGTTCTAGCACTTAGGACTGAGACCATTTATTCTAACACCTAGATATTAACCCTTTAGCATTTAAACTGGCCATATCGAGCCCAAATATTCTACCTATTAAATGTTCAAACCAGCCAGACCCAGCCTCTTACACCTACCCTATGATGTCATTCTGTAAAAAATATTGTTACATCATTGAAATTTTATAGCTGCATGATAATACATGATGAAAACAAAATAATATAAATGAATAAGTGTTACATTAGACAAGACAATAAGCTGCTGGTTGTGGAATATTTGGGTAGTACTGTGAGCAAGTCAAAGAACTTTGTTAATTATCTCAATTATTGCTCATACATACTTAAGCATTTTGCTCTCTGCAGAGTATAGGGTGGTTGATGACTTTTCTCCACATTTCTCGACTTTGGACTGTCATCTCCCAGGTCTTGTTGATTTTGAATTGTCATCTATATTTCTGTAATTTGAATTTTTTCTAGGTAGGGTTGTTGGCTGTGCACAAATCCATTTTTACCTCTGCTATGTGGTGGTCCATATCAGTTTGGCCTCTGTTCTGTGGCCTGTTCAGCATGGTGGCCCCCACCAGGAGCTTGCATTCCACCAGCATAGTCTTCAGGGTCATTGAGGCACATGAGCCACTATACTGCAGCAAGGACTGGGTGGTGTGGTGGCACTGATTACTCTGGTCCCTATTTTAAGGTATAGTGAGATAAGGTGTATAATGGTTGAGTGTCTCATGAATCTGATAGAGAAAGGACATTATAGAGGCAGTGTTGGTATGTGGTTGGACATGTTAGGCAGTAGTAAGGTGCATAATAAATACAACAGTTTTAGTAGTAGGGATGTAGGAGTGTTACAGTGGGAGGATGTACATGTTCAGTAGAGAGATAATCATGCAGTAGAAAAACAGTACTGAGATATGCTATGTGTGCAGTGTGACAGTGGTGTAGGAGACAGAGAGAGAATGGTGCAGTAGTGGAGTGTATCAGAGGTGCAAAGTGACAGTGTAAGGCAATAGTGGGGTGTCACAGGTATAGTGTGATAATAATGGTAGTAGTAGTAGTAGTTGTTGTAGAGAGGCAGTTGTAGGATGTGGTATTAGTGTAGTGGAGGTAGTATTGTATTGAATGGTGCAGTAGAGAGAAGTAAGCAAGAAGGCCACCATTTTGAAGTAGACAAATTAATTAATGAAGAGGAAGCTAATTGAATTCGATAGCTTAGTGTTGCAAAATTTTTGCTTTGTTTAATTAACGACTTCCAGGTGCATTTTATAGACTTTTGTTAAACCTTCATGTATATGCAATGAGAATCGAATATTATGATTCTACTCTCACTACATACACGTGTGCACTGTCTTTGACACGAAATTGGTCATATTATGAAAGGACGGCACCTGATAAAAGTTTGGAAGGATAGGTTAATGGTTCATCTGTTTGAACTTTGTAGAAGAAAAGAAAGAACGCAGGTATGGCTGTGTGATTAAGAAGCTTGCTTTGCAACTATATGGCTTTAAGAGTTCGATTCCACTGTACTGCTCCTTGGGCCAGTGCCTTCTATCATATCCTCAGGTTGATTAAACCTCATGAGTGAAATTTTGTAAACCCTATGGTCAATGAGTTAACACTTTCACAGATGCTGCTGTTGTTTGTAAGCCCTGTTGTCAGTAATTAACTCTTTCCCGGTTCACAACTTTTGGCAGCTCTAGATAAAGGTGACTACTATGTAGAGCTCCATTCTGATAGTTGCAGATACCACCTTGTCACAGCTATTATTACACACAGCTCTATTCTGATAGACTGTAATACTACCCCAATCCCTATTGGGTTTTCAGTGATTAACCCTTTCATGATCCATAGTTAATTGGTTACCAGTCAGTTAAGGTATCTTACAACATTGGACAATGGAGTATCAATAGATAGCAAATATGTCAAGTTGATAGAATGTTTTCCTTCTTTTAATGTCTGTTTTCCATGCTGGTTTGGACTGAACAGTTTGACAGGAGCCAGAGGACTGTATCAAGCCCCAATGTCTGCTGTGCATTGGTTTCTTTTGGATACTGAACAAGGAATTAGCATTCAATAAGGTACTGAATAATGGAGTACCTGCCTATAGGGTACTGAAGTAGCTTATCTATCAATAGGGTACTAAACAATGGGTTGCCAGTCAATCATCTGAGAGGTTGGAAGTACATATCCTGTCACTGGTGCTTTGTTGTGTATATGACTAAGATATTTGGCTGTAAATAGGCTCTACAACATAAGAACAGTGACAATATGTGTGTTTATCTGAGTTCATCTGCTTCTGTGGAGGTTGTAGCATGCTGAGCTCAATTCTTGCTGAGTTCTACTTGTGCTGTGTGTGGTTGTAGGAACTAAAAGAGGTTAGGGCTCTATTGGTCTAATGTAGAAGCTCATAGGAGATTGATCGACCAATAATGGATACTGCTGGCCATGAGAAGTCTAAAATATCTGACAGTAAGATCTTGGATGCCTCATTTCTGTCTAAATTTCCAAGCAGTAAATCTGTGGTTCAATGGTCAAGATTAAGTTAGATTGTTTGGAGAGGGGAAATGAGGAAGAGCCAAGTGAAGAAATATTTCTCTGATATTCACCTCTTAGAAAATGAGAAAATCTTGTGAATCAAGGTTTTTATGGAAAATATTTTTGTGAGACAAGGATTACTGTGTTTAATCTTGTTCCATTCACATGTATTAGGCTGATTAACAGGGAATGATGGATGACTCATTAGTAGAATGCTTAACTAAATCAGGGATAATTAAAAACTGGTTCTTAGTTCAAATCGTACTGGAGTTAAGCTGTTTGTATCTTTCACTAATGTTGTTGTTGTGGAGGTGTATGTGTGCTTTTATTTGGGGTTGGTGGATGGGGGTTCCAGGTTGGTTGCACTTCAGCAGACTTACAGCAGAAAGGCAGACATTCCAGCTAAACAACCACTGATCCAAAATCTTGGATGTAAGTATACATGTAAAGTGGCTTGCTTTTGCAAAATTTCCTTGTATGATTTGGAATTTAGCTGTAGCCATCCTTCATATCTGAATTCCGAGCCTGTCTGTCTAAACTATGTTGAACCAATTTTGAAAGACAATCATATGGTTTCTTAATGAAGAATTGAGTGTAAAATGAAGTAGGTAATACATCTATCTGTCTGTCAGAGAGAGAAAGAGAGAGAGAGAGAGAGAGAGAGAGAGAGAGAGGGGGCTCCAAAAGGTAAATCTCTGTCCAAACTATTTTTGATTTAGCACTACTTTGCTGGTCCTTGAGTGCTTTTCAGTGGTATACCTAACATAGTATCTGGTCTATCCTCACTTCCTAGTCCTTGATTGCTTTGAGGTAGAATGCCTGGCATGCCACCCAGTTTAACACAGCTACATAGTGCTTAGGTGTGTTGGATGGTAGGTTTAATGTCACTCAGTTTAACACTGCTACCTTGTCTTGGGTGTCTTATAACATGTTGCATGAATTAGCATCTTAGGTGTCTTTAGTAGAGTTCACCCTGTTGTAAGCTGTCAAGCCAGATCCACAATTTCCTTCCCCCCTGTATTCAAATCTCTTACAAACATTACACTGACACTTCAATCTCTCTAATCTGTGAAGGCCTACAAAATGTCAAGCGCATTACCCTCTTCCTTTCCCAATGAATTAGATCCTGCATATGGTCCCTGATTTATCTACTTAGTCTCTTCAATCTTCTCACATCTATCAAGATCATATTGGATATTATTTTACAGATCTGCGCCATTCAGTCAGCCAGTACTTTTGGTTTCTTTAGTGTTGAGCAGATGTATGACAAAATTTCTTCAGGCATGGCAGCTAGCTTTTTATATTTCTCTGCAAGCAGAATTGAACTCAGTGCAGTAAACCAACAAAATAGCAGTCAATTTTATACAGTATTGCTACTGATTTAAAGCAGCTATTGCTACTGGTTTGAACCAGCTACGAGAAAGAAAAACCCTGTCTCACTGAGATCACATGCTACTGTTTAAGAGAAAAAGGACACAGTGGATAATATAGTTCTGGATACACTATGTCTGAATAAAAATATGGTTAGATAGTCTTTGATCATATATCTGCTGAATTAGAGTTGATTAGGGGCTAAACAATGATAAAGAAGGATACATTAGATTATGTAGTACTAGATATGCCTGAATGAAGGACATGTTGATCATAGCTAAAATGTCTTTTATCATATGTTTACTGGAATAGGGCTGACTTTGGACTGAACATTGCACTATATCTGTAATGAACCCACTTCTACCTATTCATCAACCTAGAAATAGCAACCAAATCTTCCTTCAAACAAGCTTATTGTTTAAAAAAAGCAAAAAAAAAAAACAAAAAAAAGTCACATCAGATAATGTGGTCTAATATGTGGTCTCTCTAAATAAAGATCATGAGTGGAATGTCCCTGGTCATACATCTGTTAGATTAATGGCAATCTGAGGCTAAGTAATACCAACTATTTAGTTTCATACTATAGTTGACTTGTAAGCAGTTAGAATCTTGGCCTCATCATGTACCAAGTTACACTTTTATACTGCATGACATTGGATTTGAGATCTTTTTTAAGTGAAATTTGCAATAAAAGTTACAGGGCTAACTTGTTCAACCCCTTCTCCCTGCATAGATTTCACCTCTCCTTTTTTTTCTTTCTTTTTTCTATATAATTTCTTTTTTTTTTTGCTTTTAACTGTTAAGGAATCCCTACATAATTCATTGTAATCCCTATTTGAGCAGTGAGGTAAAATTAATGAGCCTCAGGAGCTTCGATTCCTCCTTTTCATTAGAGAAAACCAGAGCAAAAATAATCCTCTTCTCCTTCCCCTTACTCTTGACTCTTCAACATTGATTCTCTTTTATTCATTCATTTGTTTTCATCAACCACTTAACTCTCTTCTCTCTCTTACTTTCTCTCTCTCTCTCTTTATTTTCCTTTTTTCTCTCCTTTCTCCTGTTCTCTTTAAAACCAAATGTAATGTTTTCTAATTCCTTTCTCCATCTGACAACCTGCCCTCCACCCGCCCCATTCTTGTTAATCTGTTCTTCGTCATCCTCCTCAATCTCCTTACACCCATACCAAATTTAATTATCTCCTTATCCATCTCTCCTTTCTTTTCTTTCTCTGTCTCTTTACTTTCCTCCCTCCTCCCTTTATCCCTCAATCCCTGTTTCTACTCCCATTCTTCTTTATTTAAACTCTTTTTTTACTTTCTTTTTTATATTTCTATTTAATTCAGAAGAAACCATTGAATTTTTTTAGCTTCCAAATTTTCCTCTCCCACATTTTTATTTATCTCTCTTTTTTTTTTTAAGGTAAAATTTGCCCCACTAGAATTTTTCTAGGTTGTTCTCTAGTACGATAGAAATATTTCAAAATTTTTTCTTTGAAAAAAGTCATATGAAAACCATTTAAATGCTTTTGCTCTCTATTTGAGTATATTTGTGTGTGTGTGTGATAATTTGTAAGTAGTTACATAAACAAAAATGAGAATATTTAATATGTTGGGTAGATTGAATATATTCATTATAATAGTGTAGATAATATTACTTTTCTTTGGTTTCAAGTTTTTTACTAAGTTGACCTTTCTTCAAATGGATGTGAATTGACTTGATGATTTCTTTTCTCAAATAATGATTTTATTTAAGTGTTCTCCATCTCGGGTACCATGTTATTAATTTCTGTTGAGGTATATGCATGGTAAAATGTGTCAGTAGAAGAGGATGTTGAATAACAGGTCTGGACACACACTTGAACACTAATATATATATATATATATATATATATATATATATATATATATATAGGTATGCATGCATGTATACATGTGATGTTTGTATTATGATACATATAGGTTGTTTTGCACCACAGTGTGAGAGTTTCAAAGATTGAATGTGCTAATCCTAATATAGTGTTTGATATGTGGCATTGATTTCAGTGGGGTCAGAAGCCTGTGGATGTGAAAGTGTGAAATGTAAAATATGAAAAGTGAAAGTTCAGTATATTGTAAAATTTTTGTTTTTGGTTTCTGTTATGCAATTGAAGAAATCAGCTTGGAGGAATTTGTTGATATGTCTGCATTTGGTGAACATTTCAGGTCTTGAGGTCATTTAAAATAAACACACACACAGATACACACAAAACCTTACCATGACATGGGTACAAATATTGAAATCATTAGTGTATGGTTTATTTTGGTTTAGCTTATCCCAAAAGACGTGCAGTTTGTTAATTTTCTTGTCTTTTAGTTTCCTTAAAGAGCTTGAAAGGTCTGTGGCATCACTCTTTGCTATGTTTCATATATTTGAAGCATGGTCATTATAGTGGTTTTTGAAATTGCCCAGTATTATCTTTAGGAGAATAGATTGCTGCTTTTCTTTCATTTCTGTTTGAGGGAAGGGGGCATAACTTTATTTTTGCATATGCACCCTGTATTATTTTTTGGAGAATTTATAAATTATTTAGATATTTTTAATGTTGGTTTTGCAGCTGTAACTGATTTTCATTGTGTTATGATCGAATAACTTCTGGTTCATGTGCTTTAATGAAAACTGTGTGCAAATGAGGGCTAAAATAATTTTTTCCTATTTTGATTTTGACATTTTGATGTACATACACACGCATATACGCACACACAATAGTAAGGGCATGATGGATAGTGCCTATCACCTTAGAAGATCCTTCTAAAGTGAACATCTGTAGATCAATGTCTGATGCATGTGTGTGTATGTGTGCGTGTGTGTGTATTGATATATATATAGATAAATTGTGTGTATCTGATATCCTGTTAATTGCCATACATTAAATATTGTCTGTCTTCTTGATCTCCTATTGTTCTCCTCCCACCTCCTTTGTCTCTTCTCTTCCCTCTCTGTATTATGACATCTATGGTACTAACTAAACCTGGCTTGTTTAGAAATGTCTATTCGCTGCCCCTTGTCAGCTGTTGTTTGGCTTTTTCCAGTGACTTACCAGATGACCACGAAGTGTATAACAAAGAAACACAAGATGATAATCAGCAGATATATGAGGATTTGTGCTCGCTTAAACGCAAATCCACTTCACAGGTAAAAAAAAAAAAAAAAAAAAAAAGGAAATAATAATAATTGTTGTGCCAAATCAGTCAGTCACTGAAGTGTTTTTTTTTTGTTTTTTATTATTTTTTTTGGGCCTTGAAGCATGTTTGTTATTAATTCAGTTGTCTTTCTTTTTTTCTTTTCTTTGTTTAAACAAATATTTAATATTTCTTGCTTTCTATGTACAAATGTATGTGTGTGTGTGTATATATATATATATATTACATGTATATATGCAAATGCATGCACATATGCATAAGCCCACACCAATATGTATATATATATATATATGTATATATATAGGTATGCATATCTTTATATACATACTCTTTTATAGCCCCTTTCTGATTTAATTTAATTTTCTTTTATGTTATTTTTCTTAATCTTAGAAGAATTTATATTATTTTGGAAGAAATGTTTTTAATTTATTTCTCTTCCAAGTACAAATATTTTCAAATGTAATGTTATTTCATTGGAATTTAGTATTTTCTTTTCTTTTCTTCTATTTTTTTTTGTAATTTTCTAAGGGGGGAATGTGTTTTTTTTTGTTTGTTCTCTTTCTAATTGAATTTTAATTTCTTACTGAAAATGTCTAAGTAGCTTCCAACTTGTATATGGTGTTACTTGTATCCAATCATGTTGCTAAACTTTAATACAGGTAGGTTAGAATGAGTTAACAACAAAATGGATTTATCAGGAAAAAAAAAATCTCTATTACATAAAATAAACTAAATAATGTTCTGCTTAAATAATGTAGCATGTGGTTTTAACAGTGTACTTATTCTGATAACTGATTTTCCTCATGGTTTATCTTTATCTAGAATGATTTTATGTGATATACAAATATTGCCTTTTTTTTTTAATTTTTTTTTTAATATATAAGATATTTTCAGAATATTTTCATTTCATTTTTCTTTTTATAAAAGGTATCAATTCTGATAATATATGGATAATCTCTCTCTTTTTCTCTCTCTCAATGATAATATCTAGTAACATTCCATCTGTCTATAAACCCTTGGTCATACCCTCTCATCTTTAACATATCTTGTGTGTGTGTATATATACATACATGTATACTTAAGTGTGAATGAGGAAGTACTCTATACCAAAATGTAGTTATATTAAAGAAAAGAAGAAAAAGAAAGAAACAAAGGTGACAAGCTGGCAGAATCATTACTGCACCGGACAAAAAGCTCAGCAGTATTTCTTCCAGTTCTCTACATTCACAGCTCAAATGCTGTTGTGGTTTACTTTGTGTTTCATCCTTTCAGGGTTGATAAAATAAAATGCTAGTTGAGCACTTGAGTTTGATGTAATCATTTGGTGCCCTTTCCCCAAATTCCAGGCCTTGTGCATATACTAGAAAGAATTGTTAACTGGGAGCTAAAATGTCACTTATAGAAAAAAAGAGAAGCAACAAACTCAGAGTAGCGATTTCTAATAAATGATTTCCCCCCCCCCCCCCCCCCCGTGATATACACCCTTCTCTGTATTAGTGCTCTATTCTATATAATCAAATGTAATTGAAGATCAAGGCCCAAGAAAAGAAAAGGGAAAAAAGGTGGTATTTTAGATTGGTGTGAGTAGATGAGCCTTTCATTAGACTTGGCAATCTGTTATATCTTCTCTGATGAAAAACTTGAGCCCCAAATGTTACACATTTCCTTTCAGCATAGTCCCCATAGCAATGAAATGTAACTCATTTTCTGTTTCTTACTTTATGGCATTATCACCCTATCTCCTCATTCCAAATGTATCATATTAGCTATGGTCTCATTTGTTTCACTCTAAAACATCTCAGAAACAAACAAAACAGATGCACACACATGCAATATGTTCTAAGTTCTGTATTATACAAATTCCTCAGTATTTTCCAAACCTAATCTGAATTCGGTTATTGTTACCATTCTTCCAACTAAAGAATTTTTATAAATATAGTCATTATGTTTCTAATTTGCTGAAATGTCTTAAGTACTTTGTCATGTTTGTAGCAATTCAAATTTCCAGAATTATGAATCCTATTATTTGCTTTTATTAGTTTTCACTCTAAATAGTTTTCTGTTCAGGGTTCTTGTGTTCCTATTTATAGCTGCTGGCTCAGTTTAAGGGATGGCCTCTTTCTCCTCAGAAATGTTAAGCACTTTGGAAATGAAAGTTATGAAAATGTGTAACAATTCAGATCAAAGGTAGATGATGAAAGTCATCAACAGTAGAATACATATGACATGGAATTAAGTTTTCATTATAGATGTGTAGCTAAGAAGCTTGTTTTGTAACCACAGGGCTTCAGAATTAGAGGATCTGTACAAAGATTTGGGGCAAGACATCTATCCATACAGGTGATACTGCTGTTTACAACAGACATGACATAACAACAGTCATAGTCAAGTTGTTGCCATGACTGACACCTTAGAATCTGTGTGTGTGTGAGAGAAAGAGAGAGAGAGAGAGAGAGAGGTATTGATGAATGAATAAAGAATTATTGTGATTAAACTGAGACGAAGTCAGTTCTTTCGCCGATGCAGCCAGTCTTTGGAACAAGAGCCCTGAGAAGGGATTGATCTTAGACTGTTTGGGTTGAAAGGTCATGATCTGTGTATGTGTTGTGTCAGAGACCCTTTGATAAATGCTTCAAACTACTGATGTATTTTCAAATCTCTTCCTTCTCACCATGTCAGCTGTTCAGTTTTGTTTAGTAGACACCCTCAGTAAATGTTTGCTAGTGTTGATACATAACCTGTATTACTAAGGTGAAAGCAAACTAATTATGGAGGGCACATGTCAAGAGGCCATTTAATGTCCTCTACCTCACAGTAATTAGGTGTGAGCCCTACAATCACAAGTACCTTGTATTTTGTCTAATTATCTTTGACTGTGAGCTTCTTTGTTCAGTTTATAATTGATAGGTGAGTTCTTTAGCCCACTGATTTACAAGTTCATCACTGAAGTTCTTGTGTAGAAGAAGAAGAGGTGGTCACATTGTATGCATTTGGATTGGGCTATGTTGGGGACTGGTATCTGGGTTTCTGGCTGGGAGGAGCAGAAGGTATTGTAGTAGTGATACAAGAGACATAGAGAGGACACTGCTCATTGATGAGCTAGTGCTTGTTACATGTTGATGGGTGATGGTCCCGCCTATTAGTTAGATGAACTGCCACACCTTGATGTAGTCGAATGTTACCTTATCAGACATGCACATATATAGAAAAGCATACACACATAAATATATAACACTTCATGCAAATAGATATACACACTTTGCATATACATGTAGATATATACACCTTGCATGCATGCATACACGCACACAAATTCATATGCACACATGCACATCTACAATTACTTTTCACAACCTTCATCCAGTATAAACATGACCAAAGATATTCCTAGGCTCAGAGGAAGGACAAGCATTCATATGCCACTTGTTCAAACATTCAATTGCACACACACACACGCACACGCACACGCACACTCACTCACTCACTCACTCACTCACTCACTCTCTCTCTCTCTCTCTCTCTCTCTCTCTCTCTCTCTCTCTCTCTCTCTCTCTCTCCAGCTGGGAGAGTAACTCAATCCATTGCCATCTCTATTCAGCCATGTACTATGAATAGATGGATTCACACCACCCCATTCTCACAGTTTAGTAGTGGAGGTCCTGCATAGTTTGTGGCTACAGTTCTTCCTCTGTGTAATTCCACCCCACCCTCCTCCAGATAATAGATAAGAAAGATACATATACACTACCAATGCAGTATGTTAAGGGTTCATATATATTATTCTGGTTATTTTAGACATGAGCGTGGTTGTTTGGTTAACAAGTTCACTTTGTAACTGTTATTTTGGATTCCATCCCATTGTTTTGCACTTTTAGCAAGTATAGTGTAACCCAGTGCTTTTCAAACTATCTGATGTGGCATACCGGCAGTTTTTTTTTTCCCAATGTGCCAGGGACCAGTAATATTTCTTAGTAATATTAATTTGTACTGGAAACAAAATATATAATGACTATAATAAAAGTTGATAATTCTTTTATCTTATATTTATTTTGCAAACAAATAATACAATAATACATAAGCATTTTATAATGTTTCTTTCTTTTCTGGAAACTTGCCGCATACCGGCAGCTGATGGCTCGCAGAGTAGCACTTGTCTCCTTGTATATATGTGAGGCTACATTATTCATTGTTACATTCTGTATTTAAGATTATAGGGTGTAATATAAGAGAGATTTGGCTGCAATTTCTTGCAGGTTGTGCAACTGCATAGACTTTCAATCACTGATTCATGTTCTGTGAGTGTATTTTTTTTTTATGTATGATACCTGACTTGTGTCTGGATAGATGATATACTAGAGATGAAAAGGAAGTATTCAAATATCAGAGTTGCTTCTAGATGTCCGATGTGCCACTGTTCAAGGCAAATTACTATGCTAGGCTGAGAACAGGTTCCATATTTACTTTGTTGTTGAGTGACGAACACAGTTATTCAACCGTAGAAATAATAGCTCTGATAATGCATAAATGTCTTAAATTTCATCTCTTATCATCATGGAAACTGCCATGTAATTTTAATGCTAAAACATGCATGCACATGCACACACACATACACGCACACATGCACACAAAATTCAAGCAAGTGATTGGATTTGGAAACTCATGCTATGTTCTAGAAGTTCATTTTTTAGACTAATTGTTGCTACCATCCTGTCAATTTGTTCACAAATGGCAACAAATCATTCTTATGTTATTTCTTATAATGAAGCTCTGTCATTTCTATGCCTGCATCATTGACATTGATCTTTAACAATATAATCACTGTCACGACAAGCTAATGGGACAGGCTGTTCATGGTAATTTCAAGTCCTAGAAGGAACATCTTCACAATTTTTGGGGTTGCAAGATATATCTGTCAAATCTCCCTTAAATTGCATTATTGTCTAGAAAAAGAAATGCACATTGGATAATGTAGTCTTAATTTTGGTGGCAGTTCTAATTCTGTCATATAGTTTAACACAACCACTTGGCTCTCATGTGCCTTCAGCAGTGTCTGTCTGCTCTGTTGCAAGTATGTGAGTCAAGTCTCCCAACTTCCCCACAGTCTTAGATGCTTTTCAAAATTGAGACGGAGGATTGCTTTTCTCTTTTGATTGAGCCATAAAAAAAAATATCATAAAAAAAGAAGATATATTATGGGATTGTCATGGCTGGAACGCCTTTGATCGTAGGTCTATTGCAGTTTGAAGAACTTGAGAGTAAACAATAACAACAACAACAACAACAACACCATAATTGAAATCAGTCGTGCCACGAACACCACTACGATCACCTTCATATGTCTGTTGGATTAGGACTGGACTGGACTGGACGGAGGGGAAGGTGGCAGTGTGGGGGGGAGACTAAACTATAACATCAACAACAACTATACAATTTCTCTTGAGCATTTACATTCGTTTTTTTGTTGTTGTTTTATTTTGTCTTTTATTTTTGTTTTTACTCTTGTTATTTAGTAATTTATCACAAGTTTTTGTCTTCAGCCTCCTACAACCACTACCACAATCTGACCATTGTCCACAAACCTATCTGCTACTATACATAGAATTAATATGTTCACCCTTCCTTTCCAGTCTTGCCCTTCACCTCAGTCTGATGTTACTACCACCACCACCACCTTGCACCACCTCTGTTCCTCCTCCCCCTTATTTTTTAATTTTATTTTTTCCCTTTTTTTTAAAGAAATTTATTTCCAGTGATTTGTTTGCTGTTTTTCTTTTTATATTTTTTTTATTTCATTATTTTTTTTCTTTCCATTTGCTGTTTTTTTAATTTTTAATTTGATAATTTTTTTGTTTTATTTTGTTTGATCAATGTTGTCTTTTCATTTCATTTTATTTTATTTTATTTTAGTTTGTATTCTTGATTTCTAATTTTATATTTTTTATTTTTTGCTGTTTTTTGTTGTTGTTGTTGCTGCTGTTGTTTTGATAGTAGGTGTTTGTTTGTTGTTAGTTGTTGTAATCCATATAAGCTTTGTTGTTGTCGTTGTTGTTGTATATAGTGAGAATGACTTGGATGATAACCAGGATTTATATGATGTCGTGTACGACGGCGAGGAAGATGAACAGATATATGAACACTTGTGTATTCGACATCAAAGATTCTCCACAGTAAGTCAGCACAGAAAAGATTTCCTTCTCTCACATTACCCCTCCATGTCCCACCCCTTCCTGTTCAGATACCTTCAGACAGCTGCTGGTCCCCACCCCACAATCTACAACCTTTTAAAATTATATTAAATTTAACCATCATATGTAGTACAGTGTCACATATAACAAATGCATTGTTTCAAGCAATATGGGTCCAAAAGTGACACCGTCTTATGGCAGAATGCCTCCTACAACATTGTGTCACATACAGCATAATGACTTGTCGGTTGGCACGTAAAACACCCACTACACTCTCGGAGTGGTTGGCGTTAGGAAGGGCATCCAACTGTAGAAACTCTGCCAAATCAGTTGGAGCCTGGTGTTGCCTCCTGGTCCACCAGTCGTCAGTCAAATCATGCAACCCATGCTAGCATGGAAAGCAGACGTTAAACGCCGATAATGATGATGACTTGTGTCACATGACTCAGTATGACATAACATGACAGTATGACATGTAACATGGTGTCACATACTTTATGGTTTTACATAATGGATGGTGTTACATGTGACATGGTGGTTTTTAACCATGGTGTCACACAGATATGACACAAGACACTATATCACATACAGCATGGTTTTACATATAAACATTGTGTTGTTCATATATATATAAATATATATATATGTATGTATGTATAACATGGTGCCATCAACAAGTATCACATCTCTCGGAACTGTAGATCAGACCAAACTGTTGAAATAGGTCAGGTGAAACTGGAACTTGTACTTTGTTCTCTCATTCAGTTTACCTCAGTGGGTCCATAGATGATAAACAGATATGACATTGAAAGGATCATCTCATCTCCTACACCAAGACACTGCAGGCAACACAGGACATTTTACATCATACACATTCTTTGGTGAACGATAGTTTTTTTATCAACGAGATTGTCATGTAACCCCAGGTCAATCCTGATCGAGCAATTGTGATCAACCTTGCCTTGTTTTTAGAGGCGTGCTTTATCCAATGTATGCATTACTTATTTTTAAAATGATAGTGTGCAATTTGAGGGAGATTTAGTTGCTGTGTCTAACAGGTTGCACTACTAAATAGAATCCCCTTCATGGATTTATATTCATGGGAGTTTTTAGTGTTAGCTCTGTGTGTGTTTGTGTGTATGTATGTGTGTGTGTGTGTGTATCTTATCCCTCCCTCTCTTAAATAATATGGTAGAATATCAATGCTGATGTTGTATCATCCTGGAAACTTAATATGTCATGGTTTGCATGTATTCATTCACATTCATGCCCCCTCACCAGTGTTGCCGATCACTTCCTTTTCTTAGTAAGCATGTTCTGCTTGGTGTTAAACAAGAAATTGTATGGTTTCCTTTATGTTTGTTATTTTTTTTATTGTTTTTTTTTAAATTTATTTTTTTTTCCTCAATGTATATCCCAGATCTATTGTTTGCCACCTGCCCTTCTACCTTACCTGACCGATCTGACTATACCACCAATCTTGCAGCCACTTCTCCAGACTAAATCAAACTGTTGCTGATATTTTAGTAGTGTTGTTAAGGCAGCGAACTGGTAGAATCGTTAGCTTGCTGGTCAAAATGCTTAGCAGCATTTCGTTTGTATTTACATTCTGAGTTCAAATTCTGCTGAGGTTTGATTTTGCCTTTCACCCTTTTGGGGGTTGATAAAATAAGTACCAGTTGAGCACTAGGTTAATGAAATTTACTTAACTCCCTCCCCCCAGTCTTTCTGGTCTTGTGCCAAAATTTGAAGCCAATATTTTAGCAGTGTTGTTATTTTTTTATTTTATTTTTTTTTTTTTACCAAAATCTCTCATCTTTATCATTTTTGCTGTTCATTCAAGTGCTCAAAACCCTCCTACTGTTCCTTTCTGTTCCTAAGAGGTAAACCTCCTGTAGAAGCTCTACAATCTCCTTGTATCCATTTGATTATTTCATCACACACAGTCCCTAATGCACCAGTTATCACAGGTACAACTTTTACAGATCTGATGTGTAATCTCAAATTCTAAGGGGTTGCAGTTTTTCATCTTTTCATCTGTTTTCTTCACCATCCTAGTATCAAATGGACTGGATGGATCAGTCAGATTACAAATCCAATTTTCCTTGTCTATTACTGTATTATTATTATTATTATTATTATTATTATTATGGCAGTGAGCTGGCAGAATTAGTAGCGCATTGGACAATGTGCTTAGCAGCATTTCTTCTGGCTCCTTACACTCTGAATCCAAGTTCTACCAAGAGCAACTTTGATCCTTTTGAGATCAATAAAATAAGTACTAGTTGAACACTGAAGTCAATGAAATTGATTAATCCCTTTCCATAAAAATTGCTGGCGTTGTGCCAAAATTAGAATTATTATTATTTTTATGACTACCCTTTTCTGATAGATTGCCAAAAATGTTAGAGCATCAGGTAAAATATTTTGCAGTATTTCTTCTGGGTCTTCATGTTCTGATTTTAAATTCTGTTGAGGTCAACTTTTTGCTTTTCACCCGTCTGGGTTTGATAAAGTACTGGAATAGATTTAATTGACTTTGCCCACCTCTATACCACCCAATTTGAGTACTTGTTATTATTAACGTAGAGGTTGATGGGTTGGCAGAATGATTTGAGCATTGCATAAAATGCCTCTGGTTATTTCTTCCAGCTTTTAGTTATGAGTTCAAAACCACACCAAGGTTATCCATGCCTTTCATCTTTTCGGGGTTGACAAAATTAAATACCAATGAAATACTGGGCTGAAGGTATTGACTAACCACCTGCTTCCCCTAAATTGCAAACCTTGTGGCTATGCTAGAGAGTTTCAATCTCACTGTGTTTGAGGTGATTTTTGTAACTGCCAAGACTCAATAAAATAAAGTATCCCTCTGGTTTCTGAGGCCTGTATATTTTTATTGTATGTGTGTGTGTGTGTGCGTATATATAATTAACTATCTCTTCTTCCCTAAATTGTATGACCCTCTGCCAATGTTATAGATCTTCATTATTATTATTATTATTATTATTGTTTATTGTTATCATCATCATCACCACCACCATAATTACATTATGTTATTATTATTAAACTAGAAACAATTATTATTATGGAAACTTTTTCTTGATATCTGCTCTATTTACACATCCACTGGATGCTACCTAAACACCTGAGGTAGATAACAGATATGATGTTCTTATTACATTGGATGATTATATGATGTTGAGAAGTGCTAGGATTGCATGAATTAAAAAAAAATAAAAAAATCTACACGAGTACTCAAAAATTCTATTAACTAATGTTAATTTAGAGAAACATTAGAGCTATGTTTCTCAAAAGTACTGCTATAAATTTTACAGAAATCTGTATTAATATTTGAGCATCTTGGAGACTTGTAATTCATGTTATTATTATTCACAAATATGATAAATAACACAAGGTAAGCATTAGTTTCTATATACAACTTCCTAAATGAATTGCATCAGTAATTTCTTTGATCTCCAGTATACCACTAAGTCAAAACAACTGAGAATCACTGTATCAGTGCTAAATACCTTACTCTACATTGTTCTATACCTCTACATTCTGCCACAGTCTCCTTTAACTCTTTCCCCATTATACCATTGGGGTACCGTTAAATAATTTTTCTTCATGCAGTGCGTATCTTGAGGAGTAAAAAGCTGTATGGCAGTTTACATTCCTCTCAAAACTATACTACCTCTCAAAAAACAAAAAAGAGTTTACTTTAGCACAGAAGGCTAATGGAACACCTGTCAGCTTGTCGGCATTGCCTCAGCTTACAGCTGCAGGTTATATTTTTTTAAATATTTCTTTGTATCTTGCATTTTGTGAATGATAGCAAGGTTGGTTATGTAGTTCCAACTTGTGATATTTATGATGTCAAGAGTGATAAAGGAGAACCTGTTTTACATGGGTAGAAAAAATACCCCAAGGTATTTGAAAACACTAGATTTACTGTCATTTTTTACCAATATACTACCCCCCCCCCCACCCACACACACACACCCACACACACACACACACACACACAATGAGCTTCTGTTAAGTTTCTGTACACCGATTTTCGCTCATGAAGCATAGTTCAACCCAAGGCAAGAAAACACTTGCCTAAGTACTGTGCTATGGGATTGAACCTCTGGACCATGTATTTGCAAAGAGAACTTCTTAACAATATAACCATACTCATAATAATACAAGGTGTTCCTACTTTTGTTACAGAGACAGTGCATTTAATGCTAGTGTCAAGGACACAAACCCATCACCACCTGGCTGCTTGTCTCATCTATCCACTGAGCCATCCCCATTTTCAGATTAGGTTTAATATATTATCTTATATTATCTCTAATATATTAATTTTATGTTATATAATTGATACATATTTGTAATCAACTTCAACTGGCCTGTTTTTTACACACACATACACACACATATAGTGTGCTTATAAATATGAAAAATGTGATTTTATTGAATATGAAGTAAATCAAGATTACTGTGGTAAAATATAGACACATATTACTATTTATATTACATGTGTGATATTTTATATGTGATATTACTCATATTACATGTGTCATGTTACATACATGACATATGTGATATTAATGATATAAGACATGCAATTTTATTTGTATTACATATAGATTTTTTTTTTTTTGCTTGTACTGCAAATTGATAATTAAATTAATCTTAGATTAATTGGTAGAACTTGTTCAAAACCCTAACAGAGACATTTGATCAATGGTGGTCAAACTGTAGTTATTCTTGCTTTTTATTCAGACATTGCCTCTAGGACTACAGTATCCAAAGTGTCCTTCAGTCATATCTATGGAAACAGCTTGACCGAATGGTTAAGAGTGGATGTGGCATGGACAAATGGTTAAGTTGTTAGCTTTGTAATTACCAGGTCCTGTGTTCGATCTGACTGGTTGATGTCTTGGGCAAGAATCTTATTGAATGGATTACACCTGTGATTCAAAGATACAGCCTTGTCACACATGCTCTCTCGCTCTCTCTCTTTCTCTCTCTCTTTCTCTCTCTCTCCCCCCCTCTCTCTCCCTCTCTCTCTCCCTCCCTCTCTCTCTCTCTCTCTCTCTCTCTCTCTCTCTCTCTCTCTCTCTCTCAAACTGAATTTAGATCTGTCAAACATTTGGAGATGTCATGCTAGCTGTTTTTGGTTTTAAAGTCCCTAACAGCTCCCATACCAGAGCAGTTTATAATTAGCCAACAAGGAAGATTCAACCTGCTAGAAATAGTCAAATCACCCTCATTGCACATTGCTATCAAGAAGGACACATAGGATTATGCTCAGGATATCCATTAAAAAAAAAAGACAACTGGAATGTCTTTGGCCATATGTCTATTTGATTAGGATTGACTTGTGGTTAACCCTTCAACATTTAAACTGGCCATATCTGGTCAAAATATTCTGTTTTGTGTCCAAACTGGCCAGACCTGGTTTCTCTACTATATCATTCTAAAACATTAAGTTACTGAATAAATAAGCATTACATTTGACAAAATAATGTAAATGCCAAAGGGTTAAACAACAACACCTTACTAAGAATAAGATGTAGCAATGGAAAAAGGAAGTCATACATAATTTTAGGATGAAATTTCTATGACTGATGGAGAACACAGTGGAAATTTAAAAAAAAGGAAAATTCTAAGGAACAGTCCAGATAGTACTTGCTAGCAGTTCAATATCATTTTTACTAAAAACTTAAAAATATAGCATTACTTGTATAGGCATCAATACTTCAATTTAGTAATAAATTCCTTGTTAGAATCCTGTTCAGAACTATAGCATGACCAAATGGTTCAGAAGTTTGCTTAGCAGTTGAGGTTCTTGTCTGATGCCCTTGTGTGGCATCTTGGGGGTAAGAATGTCATTTAACATAGTCTCAGGTTGATTCAAACCTTATGAGTGAAAATGGGTAGACAGAAACTGTTTGGGAGCCTGTTGAATGGATTGTACCTGAAATTTAAGGATCCAGTTTTGTTACACTGTTGTACAAATCCTGCCTTAGAATTATGTCAAGGGTACATGTGTGTGTGTGTAGTGCTTAGTTACTTACATACTTATATAAATGAGCCTGGCAGTTCAGTTGATCAAACAACTGAAAGCTCATTGTTGAAACCAATGGAAATCGATTCCTATATACATATTCCAAGAATAAGACACCAGGTAATGACAAGAGATAAAGCTGATTATTAATATGAAAACATTTTCATCCCTTAAGATATAGTTAATAGTTCCAAATATTTTATCAAATTTTATTAATAACATTTAAAAATGATTTGAAATGTTTATTTGTTTTTTTATTTTATTCTATTTTAGTCTGACTTTGATGATGATGATGATGAGGAGGAAGATGATGATAATTTATAATAATGATAAATTCCCTGTAAAATGAAATTGGTATTTATGAAATGTGTTGTAGCCATTTTACGATAGTTAATCTGTCTTATAGCTTCTTTCTGCTTACTTACAGACGGGAATGCCACCTCCAACCACAAAACGGGACCACTGCCTCAAAGAGTTGGTTGACACAGAGAAAAATTATGTTGAAGCCCTATTAATGA
This sequence comes from Octopus bimaculoides, assembly GCF_046866305.1. Classification (NCBI taxonomy): domain Eukaryota; kingdom Metazoa; phylum Mollusca; class Cephalopoda; order Octopoda; family Octopodidae; genus Octopus; species Octopus bimaculoides. The sequence continues at coordinate 31,530,937 of NC_142948.1, read as the reverse complement.
TTGTGAATGTAAGTAATTTATTCTTTCAGTGACCCAGTATTAAGTTGAAAAGGAGCAGGGCCCCACCTCCCTGCCTTCCATTCACATAGAGTAGAAGGAAGAGAATACATCCCTTTCTTTTTTTTCTTGAATGGTTGAGTCAGGAGGTGAGGATCAGTGTCATCAGCACTGACCCTTTCTTCCTGGCTTAACCATTGAAATCAATTTGGCTGATGTTCAGTTTGAGCCCCTGTGAGTTGATCTCTGAATGTCTAACCAACCATTCTTCCTTCCTTCTTTATTTCTCCTTTTTCTTTCTTTTTCTCTTTTCTTTCCTTTTTGTAAGATAGTCTGGACGAAAGGGTAAGTACTCATGACTTATGTCAGCTTTTCCCAGACTGTTGAAATTGCTACATGTTGAGTTGAAACATGTGCGCCTCATTCCCCACTTTACATATTTCATTTGTTACACAGTAGAGGTCAGGTGGTCAAGTGGATAAGACCTAAGTGCAACCTCTTTATGGGTGATAAATTCAAATATACTGGTGCTAGTAGTGTTTATCTGAGTAGAACACTCTGTGTTAGATCTCAAGTCGAGGGATGAAAATATTGGAACAGTATCAATGTGGTAAGAATGTCCAGCTTCAACACACAGTTCACTTATTGTCTTGGTTAAACTATTTTGCCAAATGAAATCACTCAAATTCACTCTGATACACTGTCTGTGTCCAGAATAAGACACTTGATATTAGTTGGAGATCAAGTTGATGGAAACATAGTGTATATATACATATTTCTTTTTAAAAAATGCTTCACCTCTAAAAAGTATGTTAACAGTCTGAAACATTATAGTTTTTTTTTTCCACATCTTTTCAGCATTTTAGTAAACCTCTTCGAAATGTTTTACCTTCACAAGAGCGAGAAATTATATTCAAGCACATAGAAGTAAGAGTGATCTTTATATTTTTTCGCCCCAACTAAATTTTTGTTCCAGCATTTTGTATCTTGTATCTATGTTTTAACATTTCTATTTCTTTCTCCTTATTCAGCCTCTTTTGGAAGTTCATCAGGCCTTTCACAGTGAACTCTTGAAAGCCTGCTCGAAAGGTGTACCTAAAATTAGTGAGGTATTCATTAAACATAAACCTAAATTTCTCATTTATGGGGACTTTTGTTCCAACTTGCCCCAGGCACAAGACCTCATTGATGAAGCATGCAAGCGTAGTGAATTAGTGAGAAATTCCATTGAAGTAAGTTTCTTGATTTGCTTTTTAAATCTTTTTTATTTGTTGTTTGTTCCACAGTTCCCTATTCATCTTTCATTAGTTCAGAAAAACTCTCTTTTGAACTACCAAAATATCTTTGATATTTGATCATGGTTCTGGAAACATTTGCTAAACTAGCAGAAAAATTGCTCTCAGGGCAGCTTTCTGCTAGGCACTTGATAATATTTTCACATTTGATTTTCAATTCTAATAATTTTTATGATATTTTATGTCTAATTATTTCTTTGTATAATAGTGCTCACTTGCTTAGTAAATATTGCTTTCATTGTATCACAGTCATAATCTCTCTTTTTTACTGAGAATACTGAGATTTGTTGAGATGTTTGTGGGAGAAGGTTAGAAATCACAAAATCCTAGACAGATGGTCATGCAAAACAATGTGTATGTGGAAATTTGAAATATGTTGAGACAACCAGATGCGAGTCTATTGGCACTATAAGTATTAGGGAGTAATACTACAAAACTGAATATCAACCATGAATTTCCCCCTGTACACAATTATAATAGTAACATTAGCAACATGTTGGTTCTCTAGTTTGACACCAGCCATTAAACATGTATTTTTGTTTGATAAACAATGTTTCAAATCCCCGTTATAATTACTGATAATATATTTACTGCTATTTTGATTCTGTTGTTTCTATTTTATCACTGATCATTGATTAAATTCGTTTTTTTTTTTTTTTTTTTTTTTTGCTTTTATCTAACTCTTTTCTTTCTCTCTCCATAATCTTCTTTCACACTTCAAGGAGTGTCAGACAAGAGCAAATGATGGAAAATTTCGTCTCCGAGACCTTCTCTCTGTGCCGATGCAGCGTGTCCTCAAATATCATCTGTTACTGAAGGTATGATGAGCAGTACATACTCCTTAAACAATCTATATCTTCATATTCTCTTCATATTGTATATATATAATTGTACACACACACACATTCATTCAAAGACTGGAAAAGTTTGTATATTTTTAATTCTATATTACACGCGCTTCATTATAGTATTGGAAATACATTACAAATATAAAAATTATTATTTATCATAATAATGATATAAATATGATAATAGTTGTATACATGTTAACTACATTGATGAGGACAGCTTGGATTATAACCCCTTCCGTCTCTCTCTCTCTCTTGCTCTCTCTGTCACGCATGCACACACACACACACTTACTTTGTCTTTATTTTTATTTCTTTTAAATATTCTCTCTCTGCAGGAATTAATTAAACAAACAGATAAAACGGATGATGATCGGAAGAATCTAGAAATAGCTTTAGAAGCTATGCAGGTCAGTCTCTTATAAATTTTCTAAAATACAAGCATCATTACTCAGTGTCTTTGATGATGTTATGTCTGCATTTGAATGCGTTTGATTGTGCTATACTGTACGTGTGCACTGTGGATGCTAGCAGGGGTATGTGGTAAAGAAGTTAGCTCTGAAATCCTGAGGCTTTGGGTTTCATAATCTAGGATCTCGTGATCACATACTGTAATTCAAAGAGCTAGCTTCATCACACACTGTGACAAAGCATTAAGGATACATAGACCTGTGGAATACTCAGCCACATGCATTACAATTCATTGACCAAGCAGTTGAGTTTGAGAACTGGAATATTCCTTGTTGAAACCTAATGGAAATCCATTAAATATTGTGGTCTTTGTGTGTGTGTGTTTTGCTGTCAATGTATCTGTTTTGCTGTGAGTATATTTGTTGTTGGTGTGAGTCGTGTATATAGAATGAAATAAAATGCAAAAAGAGTATCAAACTCAAATACTTTGTTCCTACCCCAAATACACACACAAATTCATAGAATCTAAATTCTTTACTGCCAGATATTGATAACCTGAAAGATCCAATTTTTTTTTTTTTTAAATCTCTTTGCCTAAAGGCTTTCTCCAACATGTTAGAGCTTTCTTCACACAAAAGCATGTAAACTTACTGAAATTTATATCTTATCACCAGCAATTTATATCTTATCACCACTGCTAGCTTTCTTGGATTTGGGTCTTTTATTTGCATGTGCGCATGCGCACACATACTCACACACACATACACACATTTATAATTATTGAGTAAGTCTCTCTCTCTCTCTGTTTCAGGATTTATCATTATATGTAAATGAAGTGAAGCGTGACAATGAAGCTGTTGACCTTATTGAAGAAATTCAAAACAGGTAGGACTCCTCTCCATCGTTGTTGCTGATATTAGTGTGGTGGTGGTAGTATTATTAGTAGTGTCAGTGGGGGAAATGGTTGTGGTTATGGTAGAAACGGTAAGTTTGTGTGATTGTTATGTCAGTGGTTGGGTGGCTATACTGCTACTTCTAAAATTATTACACCATCATCATCATGTAATAATTTAATATTCGTTTTCCATGCTGGCATGGGTTGGATGTTTTGACAGAAGCTAGCAAGCTGGAGAGCTGCACCAGACTCCAACTGGCCGTTTTGGCACAGTTTCTACAGCTGGATGCCCTTCCTAATGCCAACCACTTTACAAGGTGTACTGGGTGCTTTTTACATGGCACCAGCAAGTAAAAATTCAAATTTTGTATTAGAAGCAACTCCATAATGTAAACTTTATCAACATTACATACTTAATGTATGTGTTTTGTTAAAAACTTGTAGCTGTTGTATTTTGTCAAAGAGACTAGTTATATATACTTCTGGTTGGCTTTGCAGATGTGTTTTGGGAGTGGAGTGAACATACAGCACCAACAAGCAGCAAAAACTGCAATATTATCTGTTCTTTCTTTTTCACTTCCAAGACAATTCTGTTTTGCCTAGCCTTGAAATATACTGTGTTTTTCTCACACTATATATCCTTCGAGTGGATAAATCTTTCGCCTTTACTATATATCTTTAAAGAGATTTTTGTAGCTACAAGCATTAAGCAACACACATACATTAAATTTGTGATATTGATAATTAAATAATGTTGTGGTGCTAACAAGTGTGCATTTGGATTCTCTTGCACCATATCCCAGCTAACAGCAAATGTTAGTATAGGATAATGGTATTGAATGACAATAATAATACATTGATGCCAGTGTATGATGAAACCTGCATGAGATAACATTAATGGCATGTGATGACACTAGTGTGTATTATGAATTATTTATTTTTAAAATTACTTAATCAGAGGTAGAAGGGCAGTGGTCATGACTCCTTTCAGGGCCTCCTCTTTTCATGACCATTTTCAGGGTCTCTTATACTGATAGGTGGAGAGGCAGACTGGAGACTGGGTCTGAATGCTAGCAATGGAATAGACTTCACTAAAAGCACCCAAGGACCACATACTCAGTAGTATTAAACCATGTAGTGGATTAAATCTACTGACTTGATTTGATGACAGCATTAAATGATGTCATCATCGTCAGCAGCAACTAATAAATGATGTATGATATTAAAGACATTGGTGGTCTTAGGCTGAAAATATTAATAGCATGATTTTAATGTGATGATGATGATGATGAGAGCTGTGCCATAGTAGTTAAAGTAGGAGTGGTTAGTGTGCTGCTATGGCCTTCACAGTATTTTGTGTGTTTGGCTCATGATCAGAAGGATGTGTGTTCAGTTTCTTGACTGGGCATTGCATTGTGTAATTTCATGTTGATTCAGCCTACTCAACTGTAATGAGTGCCAGTGGGATACTGGTGCAGCTCTCTCTTCTCTCTCTCTCCCTCTCTCTCTCTCTCCTCCTCCTCCAACTGTCACATCCTGGATGTTTCACTGAGTCAATGTTGAGAAATTTGAAGCAATTAGCAAAAGCATGATACATGTTACCAAGCCATACTTGCTCAAGAGCGATGATGGTTGGCTGTAATTTAGCGTGTCAGTAATAATGATAACATGATAGTAGTGATGGCTGTGTGTTATTTTCGAATTAAGCAGCTCTGTTTTTATATAACATGATTTCATTTTTGTTTTGTTTCTCTTTGCAGTATTGTTGATTTACAGATGGTGAGTATATCCTCTACTATCATTCTCTTTATTTACCCCATTTGTTTACCCTTTATCTATCCTGTCTCCTTTATTCAAAGGGACCTATTTATAATCATTTTCATAAGAGTCATATGGTTACTTGTGTCTTGGTGAAGGCAACCCATTTAGAAGCGAGGATACAACCCAAAGCCTTGTATCACAGAATATGAATGATGGTTTCTCTGATGTTGACAATATTTTATATATATATACTTCATTTCCTACATATGTTTATGCTTGTTTCGATGGTAATGCTGTATATATATACATATAAATGTAAATGCTTTCCCAAATACAGTTGCATTTTATTTTTGAAACTCTGATGAAGCTATAGGGTGATACATAAGCACTAAATGATGAGCGCATTGCATCGTATAGCAGAAACAGCTATAAGCTAATGGAGCCCACAACACAATTTTTACACTCTTGTCATTTAAATTTTTTATTACTGCTCTCTCTCCTTCTCTCTCTCCACACACACACACACACGCGCGCGCACACACACACACACACACACACACACACACACACACACACAAACACAAAGAGGAAGAAAAAGGAAAGATAGAAACAAAACTCATCCCATTCATAAAAGCATGGGTAAATTTGATATGAAATAACGGAGATAATGATGATAAAAATGATGTGGTGGTGATAATGGCAATGGTTGTGATGGTGACCATGGTCATGATGATGATGATAATGATTGTGATGATGATAATAATGGTGGTCTTGATGATAGTTGTGGTGGCTGTAATTATGATTATGTTGATGATGGTCATGATGGTCATGATGATGGTGCTTCCCATGATTCAGAAATGATTAGTCAGCAATTATATAAACTGGTTTACTTCACTACATCATCATGTCAACAGAAATAATGTTAATACCAACTTCCCACGCAGACAGTATCCCAATGCATACATAATTCATTCAGAAACAATCAAGACATGAGTCAGTGAATGAGCACCGATATGGTCACTGGACCTACTAGAAATAGCAGCCAAATCCCCCTCATATCTCATCCTACTATTTTTCAAGAAAAGTTAAGTTGGATAATGTGTCCTAAAAAAACAATGATCATGGCTGGAATGGCCTTTGATCATGTGCCTGCTCAATCAGGGCTCACCTGGGGTTATCACAACGCATATATACTACAAAACACACATAATCATTACATGATGGATCCCTTATTAGTTACAGGTGTGAACATTTAGCTGTTCAATCAACTGGCTTATCTATTTATGAAATGAGTGTGCAAATGGATGAGTATTCCTAAGACACATGTGTCCACAATATAATTCTCAATTTACATTAGCATCACGCAATATTTGACATGGATGGACTTTTGTATTACAGATAAAGTTCATTCAATTGTCTTCGATATAGTCTCTGTATACACAGTTTCCCTCACAAGGCTTGGACCAGCCTGAGGCAATGATGTACTCTTGAGTATATGAAGTCACTACTGATATGTATGTATTTTTTCATCAGTGACCATTATCATTGTCTTGCAGCCCCCTAATATTTCCCTGAAGGATTATGGCCGTTTACAGAAAGATGGTGATTTGAAAGTGAGATGTCATTCTGATAACCGAGCACGACCAAGGTAAGTAACTAAAGAACTTCTCTTCCCATTTAAAAGAATCTTTTGAATGGTTCTGCTGGAACGGGGTTGTTTGCAAATGTTGTGTAGCCCCAGATCATTCTTGATCAGGCAAACCCATGTTCACTGTTCCAACTCTGACCATTTTCTCTTTCATTAAGAACATGGTGCATCTAGGATTATATTATGCATTGTATCCCATCCTGGTTATTGTTATTTAGCTTCAGGATAGTTCATTTCATGTGGAGGCGCAATGGCCCAGTGGTTAGGGCAGCGGACTCGTGATTGTAGGATCGCGGTTTCGATTCCCAGACCGGGCGTTGTGAGTGTTTATTGAGCGAAAACACCTATGAGATCTTGAAATCTTGAAGCTATGAGATAATGCAGGATTAATTCAAAACGATGTGAATGAATTAACATTATATTAGACTTAGTAATCTGAATGCTAATGTGTTAATTTTTATTTCTAATCCCTTTGAGACGATATTTTCTGAGCAAGATTTAAATTTTAGTAAAATGTTTTTTTTTTCCTTCATTTCCTTTCTAGATATATTTTTCTTTTTGACAAAGTGATGCTTATGTGTAAATCACGGGTAAGTGAATTATTCTAAAATCTTTTATTCTTTTTATTCTACATACATGTACGTAGTAAAAAAATACAAAAAATATGTTTTAGATATATTATAGCACTGTTCTCCGATTTCTCATTTGCTGCCGATATTGAACATTCTTGCTGAAGTTTATGTATTATTTTTCTTAATTTATGATATTTCTCATTACTAGATATTGTATGTGCGCCAATTTGAGAGAGAAAAGGCTTCATAGTGAGATGCAAACTGTGTATATATCACTTGATGAGTAACCATGTTGCCAATTACAATACAGAACACCTCTCTATTTATGTCTCTGTCTCTCCCTTTCTCTATCTACTCAGTTCCCATCCACACTTTTCTCTCATGACATCCTCTTCTTTTTGCCTATCTCCCTCATATGTTATTTATGTTCACTTCTATTAAGTAACCTCCTTCACTTATTATTGCCATGATTATCTTTGTTTGCATTTGTTGTTTTATGATACATTCTTTTCTACAGAAATGCGTTGAAACAATAGAACCATTGTCAGCAATTACATTGTTAAAATAAACCTCTCTCTCTTTCTCCCCACACCCATCTCTCCATCCATATAAATATCCACTTATAATTACTGAAAAGCGATAGATGCAAGCTTCAAGTCCTCCCAGTGGGCAAGTTGTCTTGTTTTCTGTCACAAATTGTTATGTTTCACAAAATTAAAATCTTCGTATTTATTAATGTTATTAAACAATATTGGAAAACGTTTTGGTTTTAATGCAGAAGAAAATGTCCTTCAAGTGGCAGGAATTTAGTTTGAGCTTGAGGAATTATTCCAAGATGTCTAGAAGTTTCTAATTAATTTTTGATTTTAATACATCAAGTTTTCTCTCATTCATTTATTTAACTTTTTTTACATTATTTTTTTGTTAACTATCAGTTCATCAGTGTTCATCCATTCAGTTTTCAAGACATGTCTACATGTTCAAAAGTTCACCTATCCTTCTGCAACAACCTTGTCTTTTTCACTACTGTTTCTCCATCACCTTCTTTTTTTAGATTGAGATTAATCTATTTGAAGATGTCATGTCTCAGTTCATTTCAGTATAATTCCCTTCAGTTCAGCCAAGCTCACTTCACTTGCTTGAGCTCAATCCTCTACAGTTCAGTTGAGCTATGCCCAAATCAATACAGTTAACTCAAGCTCCAATCCACTACAGTTTAGTTGGGCTCAGTTCAATACAGTTCCATTGAATTTGGTTCAGTACAAGTAATTTTATTCAATTCTCTTTGATACACTGTGATTTAGTTCTCTTTGATATTGTCATTGTAGTCTTCACAAATGCAGTAGACTGTCATTTTTAAACAAAGTTGTAATAATTTTTGATTCATTTCAGAGTGGTAAAACAGATATTATTACATGTGATACTATTCACCTCTCTCTCAAATTATAATAGAATAGCACATGATAATACACATATAGTGGGACGATAGTATGTATAATGATACAAAATTACATTAATAATGTGATAATATATATATATAACAATGTATGGTAAATACACTTACTATACAAACACCTTATATAATGATATAAATCCTTTTAATAACTGGTAACAACATCTAATATTATTTACAGAATACTTTAACAATATATTAATATACGTATAATAACAATACATAATAATAATAAATCATAATACAAAATGTGACCTATAAGCAGCTATTCTTTGTAAGGACATGCATCAAATTTAGCATAATCACGTATGTTTTTTGTAATCTCTTCAACATAAGCCATATATTCTAATTATTGAAATAGATGGATGATATTAAAATAAAATTAAAGCGTTGTTACTTTTCTTGAAGGCCGTTTTTGTATTTTTAGATAGATCTGGAAATGGCACCCTAGGTGTGTATGGGTACTGCAAGTATTCTAGGTCTGCTCAATTTTTTTTACATTTCTAGTCTTCTTCTCATATTCTTAGATGCATTTAGTTAGAAATTTCTTTCCCTGTAGAATGTAGCTAGCATTAGTATGGTTAGATGTGTGTATACTTACATAAATCTTATATATATATATATATATGTGTGTGTGTGTGTGTGTGTAAATTCTAATATTTGTCATATAAAGCTAACAAGATTATATGTATCCAAACTAAGGTTTCATTCAATCAGTTGTTTGGTCAGTTGGACACATCAGTGGATTAAGAAGATAAAGATAATGGATATTATGTAATCCTGTTTATATTTTTTATCTTATATATGGCATTGTGTGTGTGTGTATAATATATATATGTATACACACACACACACACACACACACACATGTACATGCACACATACCCATCTGCATACACACAAATCTATATATCATTTCTGCCACAATCATAGCAACTCAGTAATCAAATTTTCACTCCTTCCTTCATGTGATAAATGTGGTAGATAATGATGATACACATACACACACACACACGTTATATATATATATATATATATATATATATATATATATATATCACACACACACACGCACATATATACACACTTTGACTTCCATTTTGTTAGTTTACTAAGATGTGTTGTCAGCCAATTGTTCTGTTGGTCTGCCCACAAAGATGCACCTCATCAATATGATGTCTGTAGTCGCCACAGAGGATGTGTTCAATAAAGCCTTGACTATTGTTCATTGCACAAAACCTCCCTCTTGTCTACTGAATCACAGTAGTGCCACTAAAAGAGCAGCCATTTGCACTCAGCTACACATAGTAGCAATTCTAGTCAATGTTCTCACTTCAGTTCATATGTACTGTAAACACACATCTTTTTATCCTAGTTTTTCATACATATGCATATTTGTAGTATTGTTATTGATAATAGTAATAATAATAATAAAAATAATGATGATGATAATAATAGGTATTAAAGTATTTTATTGTACATCTATGATCTTGTCATTGACAATTCTACTTTACTGAGTGTCTACATGTATATGTGTGTATGTGTATGTAATTATATATATATGTGCATATATACATATATGTATCATCATCCTCATAATTTTATGTCCACTTTCTATGCCAGCATGGGTTGGGTGGGTTACTATGATTTAAGTCACACATATTCAGGGTTGCTACACATGTAGACAGGCCAGAGGATCACATCTTTCATGAGTATGATTATTTAAAAAAAAAGTACTGGTTTGAATTATTCAACCATAACTCTTCAAGGTGGTACTACAACATCGTCATAGTTTAATGACGAAAACAAGTAAAGGATGAAAAAAAAAATCTGCAAAAAAAAAAAAAGAACTTTCTTGTGCTTCATTATTGCAAGACATGATGGCCCTATGGCCCATTGTCAAATCTGACTTTTTGATAATGCTTGAGGTCAGTTACTGTAGTTATTTGACCCCAAGTTTGTTCTGATTGAGTAGAAAGTCTAGATGGTTATATGATTGGAATACTTTTGATTGTAGATCTGTTTTATCAAGGAAGACTGAGGAGGCTAGACAACATTTATAGTTTTCTGTGACGTAATATATGAGTCCTTACAGGAAATATCTATTGTTTTATCAACATGCATCAAAAGTATATTAAAGAACATGATCACCCTTACTTTAAAAATATAACTTCCCAGTTAACTATGGCTTCTCATTCTAGGACTACCTGCACCCTCAAATGTAAATATGTGATGTAAATATATGAATTTACACTGTAAAGATGAGGTGTAGATATAAATATTGTAAATACACACTGTAAAAATGAGATGTGGATATATAAAGATTGTAAATATACGTTGTTAAAATATGCAGATATACAAATATTCTAAATATATGCTGTTGAAAGACATGTAGATATAAGTATTGTCAATATGCACAATAAAAATGAAATGTGGATATAAGTATTGTAAATATACACTATATGAATGAGGTGTAAATATAGTAAATGTACATCAAATGATAAACTGTCAGTATAAGTATTGTAAATATATACACTAAAGATGAGGTGTGGATATATAAATATTGTAGATATATCTTCTAAGGATGTGAATATGCTTACAAAAGGTGAGACATAAATGTTGTAAATAAACACTGTAAAGATTAAGTTTAGATATATTGTATATATGCAATCTAAAAATTAGGTTAGTAGTGTGGATAATTATAATCTTATTTACAGGAAATGGTAATCTTTCTTGTATTAGAATTAATGCTAAAAGGAAAATTAATAATTAGAGAAAGAAAGAAATGAAAAAATACCAAACTATTCAAGTCTTGATTTCTAATCTGCAAAGAACCTCTTGAGAGCTGGTCATTATCTCCAGTTTATGGCATCAATGAGAATTATAAATCTCTCCAGGATTAGCTGTCAGTCTCTTACTAGCAACATTCTCTGATGTTCCAATATCTATTCCATTCTAACAGCTAGATGAACAGAGGCTGTGTAGAATAAAGTACTCTACCAGAAACACAAGGAAATACCTGCATTTGATTTAAGTTCTTTCTTTATGTTGAGGTAATTCAATATCTATTCCATTTGGCTCACATTATTTTAGCTTGTACTAAGAAGAAATGCTAAGAAAATCTTTTTAAATGAATTTGGGTAAATTTATTACCAAATTCTGATTGGTAATAAATTCTGATGAAATGTTTGAAACATCTGTTGAAATATATTTTGAAGATCACCTGAATATTTTAAGCAAATAATGTGGTTGATTGCTTGATCTGCTAGAAATATCAGCCAAATCCCTCTCACATTTCCCATACCATCTTGAAAAAGGAAGGATATATTGTCTATCAGTTCTCTACCCTTAATGTATGAGAGAAAGCCAGGGTAGTCATAGCTGAGGTGCTTTTTATCATGGTCCTGCTTTGTCTGAGCTTACCAGAGACAGACTAAACAACAACATACACAATCATCAAATATTTTCCTCTCAACATTGAACAGCAGTAATCCTTGGATAGTTAAGAAATTTCACTTCATTAGTTCCATATTTTGATCTCAATTGAGCTGGAAGTGAAGTTTATCCTCTGTTGTTTCAATCTTAAATTGGTCATTGTGTCTATTTGTCTGTTTATTCCTTTATCTACCTTTCTATCTAAAAGTTAGTTGTTTCTCTACATAGATCTGCCTATTTCTCTATATCTCTATTTTGAACTAGGTGTTTGTAGTTATACCCATGTATCTTGCTAGCTATATTTCTGTTTGTTTATGTCTATTTGCCTTTATATTTATATTTCTGGTTCTGTATCTGTATCTCTATTAAGCAAATATAACCTAGTTATCATCACCAGACACACATGCATGTGCATGTGTGTGTATATGTGTGTGTGTGTGTATATATATATATATATATATATATATATATATATATATATATATAGCCTAGTTCCTTTTCTTGAGTTTTGCCTCACCAGCTGGGCCAATAATTTATGCTGAAATGATATTATTAATATAGAATCTCTCTCTCTTTCTCTCTCTGGCTTCAGTCCTTCTTCCTTTCCTTTATGTAACAAATTTTGTCCCTACTTAGCTGTTTTAAGGATCTTTATAATGTAGCTCTTACATTCACTGTACTTTCACACTTTGGCTGTGTGTGTGTGTATATATATATATATATATATATATATGTAAAACCATTAAAATATTTTCTGTACAATAGAAATATCACCAATTTATTGCACATAGATTTTAACAATGAAATCTATGTGGACCTCCAATCTGGGCTTATATGGACCCTGGTTGAGAACCTCTGTTGTATATCCTAGTTCTTATATATGCTATTTCTTTATATATATCCTAGTTCTGACCACTCATATAGCACTTTTGATGCTATATAATTTAGTATTTTCTCATATTTGTTTGTAAACTTATTGAGCTTTTTGTTTCCTGTTGATTCTAAAAATGTTAAAACTATTTACCCTGGTAGTTGTCCCTCAAAGCAATAAGATTATATATGCTTGTAATTGTTATCCACTAAATCCATTTTAAGACTATGATATATCCTGTTAACTCTTACTCACTATAGCAATGTTAAGACTGTACACCCTACTAATTGATGCCCATTAAAGCAATGTCAATATTTATTTGCCTTAGTTCGTATTGACCCAATATTATTTATTTTAGTTGTTGTCCCAAGACTGTATACCCAAGTTGTAACCCCATTAGCTAATGAATTTGATATTATTTAGCTAAATCAAAGAATCTCTAAGTAATTTATTGCACTCCTCCCTAACTCAACAATTATTCTTTGGGTTGGGGTGCATTTCCCTTTGTTTCTGGTGCAAATAGTATTTATTTTGAATGGTTGAATACTTTCATTCTTAGATGTGATAAACTGATGCTTAGTATATCTCTACATCTTCAAAAGCACTATGCATACAAACTACAGTGCACTTGTATGTGTACACACTACACTCTCTCACAAGCATATTCATACACGCATCACTTATACACATATGCACATACATGTATGCACACATTGACCTATAAACATTTAAGCTGAACATCAACCATATCAATGTCAAAGTTTGTTGGTCTTATCTCTCTTCTGACTAATATATTAAAGAGAACAAAAAAAATCATATTCTCTTTTTTATAATTAAATTCTTGTTTTCTCTCGCTCATTAAACAAAAATTTAATTTTCTATTCTTTCCTTTTGTTTAAAACTATTCTTTGTTGTTTGACTTGGTTTCAAACACTAATTATGGAAAAAACAAAAAAACCCTCAAAAAAAAAAAAAAAAAAAAGAAAGCCAAGAAGGTGATTGATATTTTCTTCAGTCCATCCATTAAAAAGTTAGCAATGATGACAAAGATGACACTGATGCTGATAACAATGGTTTGATATCTTCAGTTGCGAACATACGAGTAAGAAATGATACTGTTTAGTAAAACTGTATCTGAAAAATCTCGTGATGTAGAACTTCAAATTACCTCACCACCTCCAACACCACCACTGTGTGAGAGTGTATGTGTATGATTATATATATGTGTGTATGTATGAATATCCCACCACTATCTAAATATTATAATGATATTGTCTTCTCTGTCATTCTGTAAAATGTCAACTTTATAGCCATGTAATTTTATGTTCTGTATTTTACTTCACTTTAAAATATATTATACCACACATGTCTCCAAAGTATCATATTGACCAGAATTTTTATGGCTAAATACAAACTGTCTCCTTTATAACCTTGACTCTGCTGACCACTTGTTTGTGTGTTCTTGTAGCAATGTAACCCTGGAGATTGAATGACCAGTTGAATGTGATCGTTGTTGCTTAACTCTGGCTCAGCCCAAATCCAGCAGATATATAATCAAAAGCAATCCAGCTGTGGTTATCCTGTCTTTTGAGGTGTATATCTAAGACCACACCTAATGTTTACTTCATTTTCTAAGGCAACAGAATATAATTTTAGAAGACTATTTCTATCAGATGGAATGACCATATAAAGTTATCACATCAGCTGTGAGCATTTGAATGTGGTTGTGTATTAGAGTACTGGTCAGAAATGTTTTCTAGCTAAACTGTTTCTGAGGTTTTTGTTTCATGGGGGCTTCAGGAAGAGAGTAGGGGTCATGAAATATTCCTGTATTGACTGACTCCTAGTAACTGATGTTTCCTGTGCAACAATGGTTATTTATCATAGGAATGCAAAAGTTCAGCTTCTCTAACTTGAAAGCTACCAACTCACTTCCCTATTTTGTCTCTAGTTTCTTCAGTTTGGTGTCCAAATCTCTTCACCTCATCTTTCATCTTGTGGATGGAACACAATTTGGGTAGATAAAATGGTGGCTGGATTCAAGCAAAGACTACCCTAAAACAGAAAAAAAAAAAATTGAACGGCATGTTTTCTTTTAAATTTTATTTATTTGTGTTGTTCATTTGTTTGTTTCTTTTCTTTTTTTCATGATGAATTTTGTTTTGTTTTAATTTTGTCTTTTTTATATTTTCGCCTCCTGTTACACCAGATTGTGGATAAACTCTTTTGGGTAAGGCCAACTGAATGACCGATTCTCTGGATGTGTTTTCAATCAGCTGTCCCTTTCGATATGCTCCCCCATCCCCGTCCCTTAATCCACCACTCCCAATGTGTCGCCGCTGCCGTTGCCGCCCCGCTCCTGGTCCCTGGACCAGTGCCCACTGACATGTCTCGCCATAACTTTTTTTTTTTTCAGACCCTTAATTCTTTTACCCCTCCATTCTGATACTAACACTACTACTACTACTACTACTGCTGCTGCTACTATTACTACTATTACTACTACTACTATTGCTGCTGCTGTATTGACCACTATTACTACTACTACTACTACTACAGTGCCTGGATTTTGTGCACATTTTATTATCATTATTGTTTTTATTATTATTATTATTATTATTATTATTATTATTATTATTATTATGCTTGTTGGTGCTCACTAATGAGTGTGGTGTCCATGTAATTGCTACCTTCCTCCAATTATGCTGCTTGTTTTATTGTTTTAATTATTAAATTGTTTTAATTATCCTAACCGCCTCTTTCCTTTCTTCTCCACATATCTTATTACACAAGCATCTCTGTCTTTTGCTTTCTATCTCTCTCTCTCTCTCATCCCCTGTCAATCTCTCTCTCCCCCCACACACATGCATACACACATATAATGTCTTTTTCTATTCTGTGTGTACACACATACATGCATGCATTCACTTCTAAGACAACTAATATAAATGAGGAGACATATTATGTGTGTGTGTGTGTGTATGTATAGATTTATTGGAGTAAACAGGAAAATTAGAATGCCATGCAAACGAATATATTTTCTCTATTTAGCTGTAAAGTTACATAAGTAACTCAAAGGGCAGTAGTTTCATGCATTGCCCATATAAACTAGTCTTAGAAGGGCAATGCAGACCTGGTGCTAAAGATCAACAAATGGTTGAATTTTCATGACCAGGAAGATGACGAAAAAAAATACATGAACTATATACTAATCTTTGGAGAATGTGTAGAGATTTCAGTAAATTCTCCTGTAGAGTTTTGAAGGTTCTGTATAAAATGAGATCTCTGTACTTGACCCCAAATAGTTATAATCATAAATCCAACGTGATATGCTTGTAAGCGGAGCTATTCTTTAATTTATACACACCAATATAGTCTCTCTCTCTCTCGTGCTATAAGAATTTAGAGAATTTGAGAACATGAAAGAATTCATTTTAGGAATTACTTTTTGGGGTTATTATTTATAACTTTACATGCGTTGAAATTCGTTATTCCAAAAAAGTAAATATGTTTATATATATGTCACATGATTGACCAGATTATCGGTTGACAACTGATGCTGGTGTGTTTACGTCCCCATAACTTAGCGGTTCGGCAAAAGAGACCGATAGAATAAGTACTAGGCTTACAAAGAATAAGTCCTGGGGTCGATTTGCTCGACTAAAGGCGGTGCTCCTGCATGGCCACAGTCAAATGACTGAAACAAGTAAAAGAGTAAAAGAGTTAGAAGGAAAAAAAAGTATCATGAACATGATATTCGTTTAATGCTTGAGAAGTTGAAATGGAGTATTTTAAATGTTTTGGATAATAGATCTTTACAAAATGGTTACAATTATAAGTTATCGAATATTGCCTAAAATGTGGCACCCCAGCATAGATACAATCCATTGACTAAAACCAGTGAAAAAATAAAGGTTATAACACACACACATCATTATTCTTCAGTCATGGAAGCCCAAGACTAGGGCAAAACTCATTTTAGACTGTTAACTTTGGATATAATAAACATAACTATTCACTTGATACAGCAAATTGAAATCTTTATCAGAAGAGGTTTTGCATTATGTAAAATAGATTTTAATGTACTTTAGTACTCTTACATTACAATACATAATATAAAGCAATGCGTGCGTGTGTGTATGTATGTATGTATGCACGCAGTAGTGCACTCACTAACATCATAGACCACACCCCAAAAAAAGCCATTTTACTAATTGGCAAAGACACACACACATCAACACAACAACCACTGCCATATAATCACGTGCTGTCTCTTCTCTCTATCTGCTCCTGGTATCACCACCACACATAACTATTTCTCTCTGCATAATTATATATATGAATATATATATATATATGATTTGTGTGTATTTGTATATATATAGACATATATATATATATATATATATATATATATATGTATATATATATACATATATATATATATATATATATATATATATATATATATATATATATATATATATATATATATATGTGTGTGTGTGTGTGTGTTTGCATATATTACATATATATGTGTGCACGTGTGTGTTCCTACACACTCTTTTGTCTCATTCATTCTCTCTTGCTCACTTCACATGTAACTTCTCTCTCTCTCTCTTTCTATCCTCTCCTCCTCCACCTCCTCCTCCTCATCTATCTGATGTAAAGTCTGCACTGAAAAAGTGTATGACTGGAGGTTGGTGGGCGGGGCTACCCTGCTTTACTATTACTGCTGCTACTATTCGTGTTGTTGTCCCTTGAACATCCCAGGCATGTCAAAATCCACTCCACCCCATGCTAGTTATTTCACCTTCCCTCCACCCTCATTATATTCCTTGTTTTGTTGTTGCTGTTGTTGTTATTATTGTTTGTTTATTTTGTATTGCTTTGCCTATATTGATCACTCACACCCTGCAAACATTTTGCCTGTCCTAGTACACCCATGCACCCTGCCACACTTAGCCACACAAAAGCACACACATCTTGATGTAAGTGCACATTCTACTTGCACATGTATACATGCGGGATACACACTCAAACTTTCTGAACCTTTCTCCTTTCCATCCTTTGTCTCTCTCTCTCTCTCTCTCTTTCTCTCTCTCTCTCTCTAACACTGGTTCATGTCAATATTTTGTATGTCACAAAAAAAAAAAAAAAAATCTCATAGATGAAATGACAGTTTGCAGCCATAGCCAACCAACATGTGGGTAGCAGATCAATGAGCTTGATATACTTCTGGAATCCAAACAGAATTGTTCCAAATGTAGCTGTATTGAACTCATTACATATTTTATTATTATTATTATTATTATTATTATATATATAAAGAGAGAGAGAGAGAGAGAGAGAAAGGAATTTAGGATATAAGTAGATGTCTACCAAGGCTCAGTTCTGAAATCCCTCTTATTCCAAAACAGAGGAGTTTAGGACCAGTTGCCCATGGAGACTACGATGTACTGATGACGTGGTCCTGCAGAATAGACATCATTTGTAGAAGATTTGCTCTACCAATTTGTGCAATTTGAATGACTTAAGTCAGTTTATGGTTGCTCTTGCTTTGATTTTGGGACAACCCTTCTATATGTATGGATGTGTGTGTGTGTGTGTGTGTGTGTGTGTGTGTGTGTGTGTACATTTCCACACACATGTATGCTGAGGTTTCAATATAGTCACAGGATGAATGTAATCATATATGTGGTAGGAACATCAAACATTCTGTGAACCACACAAAGCCACGAGTTACTTTTAGTGGAGTTCACTTGGGCAATGGGCATTTAGAGCATTATGTCTTCTCTCCCTTGCCCCTCCGCAGACATTTGTCTGCGAACTTTCTGGTTGGTCAACAGCCACACCAGTATCACCAATCAGCGAAGGAGACAGGCCTACGAAAGTCAAGAAAACTGCCATCCTCTCTGTTGACTGAATCTCTCTCCCTCTCTTGCACTCACACATGCACGCACGCACACACACACACACACACACACACACAGAGACACACACACTCACATACATACACACATATGCAGACTTTCGTAGACTCACACCAGGAACAAAAGGAAAATGTGAATAAAGGAAAACATTTCATTTACATTATGTCTTGTTGGTTAGTTGCTACTGCTGTTGTTTTTTGGGTTATTGATTATTGTTGTTGTTGTTGGTTGATGGTAGGTGTTGTTTTTGTTGTTGTTGTCAGTATATTACAACCAAAGGTCTGCTTCTAACCCTTTTATCTTATATATATATATATATATATATATATATATATATATATATATATATATACATACATATATATATATATATATGTATGTATAAATTTCCATGCATGCTTCAGTTGATTCACCTGTGTGTTGTGCATGCTGTTTGTTGTCTTGCTGAATGCTGATTCTTGGTTCAAATCCCTGTTGTTCTTAATTCTATTATTATTTTGTTTACACATACCTTTGTTGGTTCCCGTTTTCACTTGATTTGATTTTGGTTTATTAGCTTTTTTGTTTATTTATTGATTTATGTTTATTTTTGATTTTCCACTTTAAAGATACATTAAGATATTAAGATTATATTTACTACAAACCCCCTCACCCTCTCTCTCCTTCTTCACCATTGATGATGTTTAGACCCAATGCCCTTGTGCACATGCATGCACATGCACTAACATGCACCTTTGTTTCATCATCACTACACATCTGTTAATCAACTCTCTCTTTATCCCTCTCCTCTTCCTGCTCCTCCAGCCTTAAGCTTCCATATATCGACATCATTCATATGCAGCCTAGGAGCTTAACTTTCAACCCATTTGATCCTTAATCCTGTGTTATCTTCTTGAAAACTCTACCTGTGAATTAAGTCTTAGACCTTAATGAGTTAACTCTATGTACCAATCTGCATCTTTCTCTACATCAATGACTTACCTCCTGTAACTTCTAACACCACGTAATCATATGGAATTGATATTCTACTTCAACCCCTTAATTTTCCATTCACAGGCACTATGCATTTGAAACTTAAATGCTTCACTCTTGTACAGGGAATATAAGAACAGTGATATTGAAAACTTCCTTCACTAGGAACATATTGAAAGCGTTTCTTTCATCAACACAAGAATATTCTTCTTGTTATGGCCATAGTGTGGTGGTGAAAAGATTGGTGGGAGAGCAATGTGAATTCTTCTTTGTCCCATTCATGTAGCCAATTTTGAGAAAGAGCGGGGAGAGGCAGAAAGAAGAGGAGTAACTAATTCTGAAAAGATGAAAGGGCAGAAATGGCCTAGGCAAGATTGGAACTCAGATTTGTGTGCAGCAGAGAGCCTGAATAAATACTACCAGGCATTTGCGCCAATGCTTTTAACAGCATAGCAATTTACTGCCACTGCACAAAGACAGAGTAAATATCAAGGAAACAGTTATGTATCGTACTCGATCTACTGCAAGTAACACACAGCTAAACCTTTTAAACTCAATAAATGCTAAGTCTCACAAGCTCTATTGCTCTCTCATAATCCCCCCCCCCACACACACAAGGTGCACACACGCAACACACACACACACACTCAATCATCATCATTTAACATCTGTGTTTCATGTTGCCATGGGTTAGGCTGCATCAGTGGGACCTGACTAGCCTGATGGCTGTGTTGGTCTCCAGTGTCTGCTTTGGCATGGTTTCTACAGCTGGATAACCTTCTTAACTCCTACCATTTTACAGAGTGTACTGAGTGCTTTTCTCAAGTCATCAGCACCTGTGGGATCACCAAGTAACTCTCATTAGACAAGAACTCTTTACAGAGTGGGGATGCGGTATTGAGGAAGGTGGCTTTGTGCCAGGTGTAGAGAAACTAAGGTTGGAAAGGAAAGGGTCTTACTGTAGATGAGATGCATAGGTAATCTAGGAGAAAAGAGAGATGTGTAAAATATTGCCAAAACTTCATTGCAAAGGCTCAGACACTTCTTTAGGATCAGGAAATACTTCAGCTTTGATCATTTGCTGAATCCTAATAGAACCTATGTATGTCTTGAATTGGAGTATTGCTCATATATTTAGTACAATGCTGCTTCTTTACATGTGTCTTTGAAGATATCCAAAAGAAAGCCATCTTCAACAACTAGCTCACAAATGCCTCATTTTTTTCTTTCTACTTCTATCATGGCTATAACTGTCATTGCTCTTTAGAAGAAGCTGACAGCATATCTCCTCCTCTCCCTCCTTTATCCAGCCTGTTTGTACATGCTATCTTCCCTTCACATGTCACTCTCACTGTGCTTTATCTCCCAGATCTTCTACAGATCTCTTGGCCTCTGCAAATCCTTCCTTGCCTAGTTTTTTTTTTGTTACAGGCACCAATCTATGTTGAAGATGTCCAAACTGAATATAAACCACATAATTCACACCAGCTTGGAAGGACCTGCAGAAATCATAGAAACTCCCCTTTTTTCTTAACCAGCAGGCATAGAACTACTGATATCATTAATCAATAGTTCTGCTCAACCAGGGTTGTAGTAGCCTTATAAATATTAAGAATTTGTATATCGAGCTTTATTTTTCTCACCACTATAAAAATAGGGTGACATTTATGTTGTGGCAAGCAAGTACAGCTTCCAATTCCCAGAAGTAGCTGTCTCCCTCTTGAAGAGTAAGATAAGTGGGGAGAGAGAGAGATAGAGAACACTACTGCTGTTTAGTGTGTTTTATGAAAGGTGAGCATGAGCAGCAAAACTGATACAACTAAATGGGCTTATTCTAATTACGTGACTATGAAAAGCTGGCAAGTAGCTAAGAGAGGGTACTGTTGATATATTTAAGCTGTCAGATGTTTATATCTTTTAGATGTGTGGGGTTTTCCCTTGACTTTTCCAAGGTATCTCTCGTTCTCATTGGGAACTTTTTCTTAGTGGCATTTTAATGTTATCTGTTGTTTTTTTTTGATTTTCACCTTTTTCATTACTTGAGATAACATAAGTCTATAGTTTTTATTATTTGTCTTCATATTCTCCCCCAACATCTCTGGCTTTTGTGGCCAATATAAGGGATGAAATACTTGGCGGTATTTCATGCATTGTCATGTTCTGAGTTCAAATTCCACCGAGGTCAATTTTGCAATTTTGCCTTTCATCCTTTTGGGGTCTATTAAATAAGTACCAGTTACATACTGGGGTCGATGTAATCAACATAATCCCTTCCCCCAAATTTCAGGCCTTGAATCTACAGTAGAAAGGATTAATTATTATTATTATTATTATTATTATTATTATTATATTTTATTTTTGCAAAACCCTTTGTATATCGTCTTGGTTGTCTTTTAATGTTTTGATTTATATTAGCCCTTGTGGCCAATAAAAGAATGAATTATTATTATTATTATTATCATTATTGTTATTATTATTATTACTGTGTTGTCCTGCATCTTGCATGCAAATCTGTTTTTATTTTTTATTCCACTTCTTTTGTTGCGAATTTTATTTCTGTAACAGTCACTGTATGGTTAGTCTAAGTAACCTTCTGGAATGTACTATTGCTACTACCTTTTCCTTGTCTCACAGTTTTTGTTTTCTTTCTTTCTTTCTTTTGTTTCTTTGCATTCAAACCTTACCTTTGTTTCCTTTGTTTCAATATTCATGTTTGTTTCTTTTGTTTTTGTTTCTATGATTTCAACCATTTAGCTTAGTTCTTGTTTTAAATACCACAGTTTCTTGTAAGTTTAACATCATTATCACCATCACCACTGTCACCACCTCAACCCTCTTCCTCTTCATCATCATCATCATCACAGTGAAGTGACAGAATCATTAGAACATCAAACAAAATGCCTTGTAGTGTTTCTCCTGGTTCCTTACTTTCTGAGTTCATAAATCCTGTTCAGGCCTACTTCACCCTTCACCCCTCTGTGTGTTGGCACTCCGTCGCTTACGACGTCGAGGGTTCCAGTTGATCTGATCACGGGAACAACCTGCTCGTGAAATTAACGTGCAAGTGGCTGGAGCACTCCACAGACACATGTACCCTTAAGGTAGTTCTCGGGGATATTCAGCGTGACACAGTGTGACAAGGCTGGCCCTTTGAATTACAGGCACAACAGAAACAAGAAGTAAGAGTGAGAGAAAGTTGTGGTGAAAGAGTACAGCAGGGTTCGCCACCATCCCCTGCCGGAGCCTCATGGAGCTTTAGGTGTTTTTCGCTCAATAAACACTCACAATGCCCGGTTTGGGAATCAAAACTGCGATCCTATGACCATGCGTCCGCTGCCGTAACCACTGGGCCATTGCACCTCCACCATCCCTCTGTAGTCATTAAAATAAGATACCAACCAAGTACTGGGGTTGACGAAATTTGAAACCATTATTATTATTATTATTATCTCAAATTAGCACAAGGCCACAAGCAATATATAAGAAAAGGATATAATGAATGGACAGGGCTCCAATATATGACCCGTACTTCTTTTATTGATTTATGATTTTCAAGTTAGAGACATCATTTTAACTTGAAACTTATAGCAGTCAAATTAATATGGCATGTGCACAGTGCAGCCTCTATATGGTCATTGGTCTGCTAGAAACAGCAGTGAAATCCCTATTGAATCATGTCCTGCTATTTTGAAATGAGACAGACACATTAGGTGATGATAGTCATAGATATGCAATGCCCAACAAATATGAGATGCTCATCAGTTTACTCCCGCTTTGATGATGATGATGATGATGATGAATTATCATTTGGTTGTTTTTGTTGTTCTATTTATTGGGTAGTATATTATTTCATACTTTGTTTTACCCTCATTCCACCTCTTTGTGCACTTCTTTCTTAACCCTTTAGCATTTAAACCGACAATACCCAGCCCAAATATTCTACCTGTTTTATATTCAAACCAGCCTGATCCAGTCTCTTGCACCTGCCTTGCCATGTTATTCTGAAAGTAAACAATAACATCATTGAAACCCCAAAGCCACAAGATACTACTTGATTAGTTCAAAACAATATGAATAAATAAGTATACATTTGACAGAGTAATCTGAATGCTAAAGGGTTAATCTCCACTCTCTCATCTTTCCCTCTCACTTACTACACCTCTCTCTCTCTGTCTCTTTCTTTCATTATTTGGTTCCATCTTATATGTATGTGTATGTGTGTGTATGTGTGTGTGTCAAAGATAGAATTGCCTGTTGTCCATTTCAGCTTTCCTGTCATATATTTCACTTGTCTGCCTTTTTTTTTCTGGCTCTGTACCCCACATGTTACCTGTCACAGTGTTAATATGGTGCTTTAGCTCTCCATGTTCCCCTCATGAAGTCTGCCACACTCTTAGATTTTTACACACATTCTAAGCGCATAACAATTTGCTATTACTTCCCTTGGTCACATGATTAAATCACAATAAAATCAACATTTGTCATTACAATATCCTCTTTATACATATTCCATGTCAAACTTTACATTTCTTTCTTCCTGCCATCGGTACACAGATTCTCTGACTATTTGCCATTCACTAGGAGCTCCCTTCTAACCCTTAGTAAATCACATTAGCTTGCTTATTAAAATATTTCACGACTTTTCCTTTAAGAAAATGCTTCTCATTATAACCAAGTCCTCTACCATCCTCAATATCTGCTTCTAGCTTCTGATAAACCATTGAACCATATCCCCCATCTCCTTATTACTATCATACATGACCTTAATAGAGGAGCTTCTCTGTGGTCGTCTGACCTGCTAGAAATAGTAGCCCAATCTCCCTCAAACGACATCCTCCCATCTTAAAAAGTGAAAGGGTACACTTGATAATGTAGTCCTAGATGTGCTGTATCTGAAGAAAAAAAAAAAAAAAAGAGACGGAATAATCACCACTGGAACATCTTTAGTTGCAGATCTGCTGTTTCAGGTATCACCCAGAGCTACACAGCAATAACAACATCAACAGCTAAAACTTGCCACAACTAATCTCTGTCTTCATCAGAGGTTTTTGTTTCCTCTTCTCCCAATTCCTATAGAAACTTCACTACCTAACATCTGCCCGAGGGTATACTTATTACCTACTATCCGCATGTAGGTATTTTTGTTACTTGACATCTACATGTAGGTGTATTCTCATTGCCTGACAGCCTCCTGTAAGTATTTTCATTGTCTGACATTCGCACATAGGAATTCTCATTGTCTGACAGCCATATTCTATCTCCAGTCAATAGCTAACATGTCTATGAAGAAACTGTTGGTATTAATGAGCGACTAATGCTTTTCTGCACAGAGATCCATCTTTTAACCACCTTTTAATTCACTGGAGTGTTGAGGAAACCCCTTTCTGTCATTCATCATGGGTGTTTTTGTGTGTGTTTTCAGGGAGAAGCATATAGTTATAAAGAAGCTATTGCTCTTGGTGAATACCGAATTGATGAACAAGTCCCTAGTCGGGATCAACAGAGGAAGCCTGATAAGGTATGTAATGTAATGATATGTTTGTCCTCTGTATGTCAACTTTAAGCTTTATATTGAAAGTTTACATATATGTGAAATAATGAGCTGTATAGTATATTGTTTAATTAATTTTGATTGCTTCTTGCCATATGATCATCATTTCTTTCTAAACAGAGTATTTATAAGGTACGTATGTGTCCAAATGAAGAAATATATATAACACAAGTATAGAGGGTCTGAAGAGAGTTAAAGGGCACTTAAAATCATAATAGCCAACTTCCTGATCGTGTATTGTCGTAATCTAGATTCTAACTCAAAGTAATCATCACAACATTGTCTTGTATATTTACATTTGCATATACGAGATTACATCATATACTGAGATATTCTTTGCCTGGATGTATTTGCACTGAAGACAGGCAATGAGAGCTACCACTTGTCTGACAGGACACTTATTTGTAACTATTGTGGGAAGCATAAACAAAGAAGCAAGAACACTTCCGCACACACACACATGACAGACTTCTTTTAGTTTTTGTCTTCCAAATCCATTGAAAAGGTCTTTGGTCAGCCTGAGGCTGTTGTAGAAGGCATTTGCTTAAAATTCCACTTGATGTGTATTGTATAATTGTATGATTATTATTGGTTGATACTTCAATCATCACCACCTTCTGGTGTAACAGATTATTTATGAAATTTCTGTGCATCTAAATCAGAGAGTGTTTTGTGAATCTGAAGAGAGTCTAATGAGATTTAAAAAATCATAACAAGCCACATCTTAATTACATTTTTTCTTGCATTTAAGTTTTATTTAGATCAATCATCATTTAACAACTTGAATATATTTATATACTCATGATATTTTATGTCTTTTACTGTATAGTGTATGATATAATTAATATCAGTTGATATTTATCAAACCATCACCACACTTTATATAACAAAGTCTTTAACATATCTATCATCATCATCATCATCATCGTTTAACGTCCGCTTTCCATGCTAGCATGGGTTGGACGATTTGACTGAGGACTGGTGAAACCGGATGGCAACACCAGGCTCCAGTCTGATTTGGCAGAGTTTCTACAGCTGGATGCCCTTCCTAACGCCAACCACTCAGAGAGTTACATTTAATATTTATGAAGTGTTTATATACTAGATCATGCAGCAGGTATTGTGGGTTTGAAGAGTGTGCATGGAGATATGAAATCATAACAGTTCAATCCCTTAATATGATCTCATTTAATCTTTGGTTTTATCCCAGAATAATCTTCTCAACAATATTATATATCCAATACTGGTTTAGGACATGAGTCTCAAAAGAATTAAATGGTTTTTATGTTTTCAATTTTTGTAATACCTTCTGGTATAATTTTTTAACAAGCTTTATATTGTTTAGGGCTTCATCAAGTCTAAATCAAGTACTGTGTGGTAATGAACATATATATATTTCATGCTGTATGCAGTGATGAATGATAAAATGATGTTTTCAGTTGAAACTGTGCTAGCTATAGAATAAAGAATATCTGAAATCCTAGGGAGTTAAGTTTTGGTATAGAATGGTGCTCTTATAAGACGATTTCTAGGAAGGAGATTGCTAGATATAATCAGGGTTGATTGTAGGTGTAATGAAAGAGAAGAAATAAGATAGTCAGATGAGACTTTAGGGAGTGTAAAATTGAGGCTTCATATTGAACTGTAAAGAGGTTAGACCTCCAAAAATATGGATGACTTGTGTTTGAAGAAATAATCTTTAGATATCACTGACAAACAAACACCACGTCAATGTTATTGATTCTGTTAATTTAATTATTTACTCATTAATCTGTTTTATTAATGAGACTATCAGTGCATTAAATTATGTACTTTCAATTTTAGCATATCCTTCAGGCAATTAGGTTTGAGTTATGTGAAAGAAGGTGTGGCCTTTGTGTATGTGTGTTTAATAATTATTTAGATAAAATGTAAATAAATGGATCATATACAAGTTTGGGTCTCCAACCAGGTCTTTCACAATATCCTTAAAGCCAGGAACTTCTCAGCACCCCCTTGTATACTGGTGAAAGTTTTAAACAAGTAAAAAAAAAAAACCCTACAAAAAGTCATGAGCACTACCTTTCCACCTCTAACTGAATCATTAAAGAAAAAAAAAAGAGAAAGAGAGAAAGAACAACCTATTTCACTTTAGGTATTCAAGGGCCAGGTGAATGTATTAAATCATGTGGCAGATTAATAATACATCCAAGAGCAGATTACATTTACCACCCAACCACTTAGATTTGTATGGCTTCTTATTTACCCTAATTGACTTGAAAGCCTTGGCTCACTTCAAGGCTATAGTAGAAGACATACAAGATGCCACTCAACAGTATCAAACCTTCTGCTTCTTTATGACAGTTAAGGCATGATTTAAGGAAGATTTGTCTGTTATTTTTAGCAGGCTGAGTAACTACATAGACACACACACACTCTCTCTTTCTCTCTCTCTCTCTCCAACTGGCGTAACTCTGCTGTTTCAGATTTGAAGTGGTGCTATCTAAAGTTGCAATAATCCAATTGATAGGGATCAGATAGTCTGTCAGAACACCTGTTCTGGTGGCTGCGGAGGTAGATGGTCATTGATGTGTTCAAAAAGGGTCATTTAAAGTGGAGTGGAGATAGTTTATTGAAGGGAATAATGGGAAAATGGAAGAAATACTCTCTCTTCCTCTCTCTCTATGTATGTATGTACACACACACACACACACACACACACACACACACGCATTTATCTGCTACACCTGCTGAGAACATCAGTTCTAACTAATGAGTAGTTGTTTACAATCTTGTTATAGTTTTATTTTTGGCATAACTGTGCATATATGTAAATCGATGTATAATTTGTTCTGTTTGTGTGTGTGTGTGTAATTTTCACTGATTATGTGTCTGTGTGGTTCACTCTCTGTCTCTCTCTTAATACATGTTTGCACGCACGCACGCACACACACACACACACACACACACACAATCATTTCAGGTAGTCTTTACAAAACCACTAGTTGGATTTATTTGAGATATTTTTGTGTGTGTGCATGTGCATATATATATGTACCTGCACACACACACACACACACACACACACCCACATGCTTATTCATGTATAGATTTAAAAATACATATATGCATACAACAAATGCACAGACATATACAGACATATACTGAGAGAGAGAGAGAGAGAGAGTTGAGGAGCAGAGTTTGTTGAGTACAAAGTTTATTTGTTGATATTAGACTTCATGGAAATGTATATAATCTTTTATATCTTAATTTCAGTCTGCCAAAGTCACTGTTTATCAAAGTCTATTCCTATCCCAAAAAAAAAAAAAAAAAAAAAAACTAACACTGCACAAAATGCTATACCATTTCTCTTTACAGTGGAACTTTTCCTTCACGATGGTGCAGAAAAATCAAGAGCTAGCTTATACTTTCTTTGCTAAAACCGATGACATGCGTAGTAAATGGATTGAAGCAATTTTACTGTCACTGTGAGTTCAAACTGCTACTGCTGTTCCTCCGTTTCCCTAATGGTTTAATTTTCTTTTCCTTTTTTTAAAAAACTTTAATAATTACTGACCTGGAGAGAATAAATGTGTGCGTGTATACGTTTGTGTGTGTGTGTGTGTATGATGATAGACTCTCACATTGGTTTTGCCATGTTGAGGATCCAACAACCTATTCAGTTTGTTTAGCTTGGATGTTCAAGTCAGGTATAACAGTTTTAGTCCCTGGATAATTCCAGATCCCAGATTTCTGGCTCTGCATAAGAAATGCTCTGCCCTCATCAGTGGAATACACTCAGATAGCTCATAAATACAAATATACATATATATTTATATTTATGTGTTATCTGAGAGTATTCCATTGATGAAGGCAGACCCATCAAGCCAAGTGAAATCGTAGTTGTGGCCGATGCTGGTGTCGCATAACTGGCACCCATTACACTCTCAGAGCAGTTAACATTAGGAAGGGCATCCATCCATAGAGATCATGCCAAATCAGACTGGAGTCTGGTACAGCCCCTCAGCTTGCCAGCCCTGGTCAAACAGTCCAACCCATGTCAGCAATGACAACAGACATTAAATGATGATAAGATTATTTATATATATATATATATATATATATATATATATTTAACTTGGAGCTGGTGAGACCATAGTCTAAATGGGGTCTCAGTACAGGTTTTGGAATGAGTGAATGTTTTTAGGCCTCCATTGATCAATTCAAGTCATGTGGTTGTTTTTTCTATGATAGCTCCATCAGTTATTTTATTGTTAAGTTCATGTGGAGGAGCAGACAGGATGCTGGCATCATTTGTCAGCATTCAACAGTATAGTATTTCAGTGACAACATTTATCACATTAGGTGGTAACTGATTTGAAAGTGTTAGGTTGCATCTAAGTTTGCATGACTGACATGAATTTTAGTAGGTTGTGATAGCTACAGGCAGCAGAGATTATATAGTCTGTCATTGCATGTGGGCCAGCTAGGTCTTGACTGCTGTACTGGCCTATTCAGGTTATCAGCAGCCGAGTCAATGACATCTAATTGTCTGGGGACTCCGCTAGAGTATCAGTCACCCAAATGATAAGAAATTCATATCTTGTCACTGATGCCGTCTTCTGTCTTTGGCTAAGACACTGAAATTTCTATAGGTGAGGATGGAGTGTATGAAGAGGTGACACAAAGACCTGCACATGTATTAGGTGTCATGTGTATATGGATGTCTATATGCAAGTATGCATGAGTGGTTGGATGGATGGATGGATGGATGTGTGTGTGTGTGTGTGTTTGCACGCATGCAAATGAATGCATGCATGCATGGATGGGTCTTTATAAGAATATATGTACATATGTATGTACATATGCTTAGATGACACTTACTATGTAACAGAGACTAAGCCATTGAGGTCATCATCATCATCATCATCATCGTTTAACGTCCGCTTTCCATGCTAGCATGGGTTGGACGATTTGACTGAGGACTGGTGAAACCGGATGGCAACACCAGGCTCCAGTCTGATTTGGCAGAGTTTCTACAGCTGGATGCCCTTCCTAACGCCAACCACTCAGAGAGTGTAGTGGGTGCTTTTACGTGTCACCCGCACGAAAACGGCCACGCTCGAAATGGTGTCTTTTATGTGCCACCCGCACAAGCCAGTCCAGGGGCACTGGCAACGATCTCGCTCGAAAATCCTACAGGAGCCAGTCAGGCGGTACTGGCAACGGCCACGCTCAAAATGGTGCATCTCATGTGCCACCCGCACAAGAACCAGTCCAGGGGCACTGGCAACGATCTTACTTGGCTTGCCGGGTCTTCTCACGCACAGCCCATTTCCAAAGGTCTCGGTCCGTAGTCATCGCCTCGGTGAGGCCCAATGTACGAAGGTCTTGCCTCACCACCTCAGCCCAGGTCTTCCTGGGCCTACCTCTTCCACGGGTTCCCTCAACTGTTAGGGTGTGGCACTTTTTCACGCAGCTATCCTCCTCCATTCTCACCACATGTCCATACCAGCGCAATCGTCTCTCTTGCACGCCACAACTGATGCTTCTAATGTTCAGCTTTTCTCTCAAGATACTTACACTCTGACGGGTATTCAATAAAAATAAACCCAGTAAAGATAGAAAAGATGAAACCAGTGTCTGAGATATTGCTCCATTGAGAGTTTGTAGCATTCTATAAGACAATCCATTTAAAAAAAATTTTTTGTCAATTGCAGTGATAATGTTCAACCAGCTGCAGGATCTAGCTATGTGATGCATACTTTTAGTAAACCTAAAGAATGTGATGTGTGCGGTAAATTGTTGAGGTAAGTAATGAACCTCCTAACTTTAACCCTCAATTACCCATCAACTGTTCAAACAATTTTTGTCTTTATATAGTCATGCCTGGAATACTTTCAGTCACAGATCCTTTTCAATGACAGTTGACCCGATATTAAAATTTGTCATGCAATATCAAGTATTGGTAATTTTGGTGAATTCTTCTAAATTGTTCTTTGAAATTCTCATTACAGAGGTGTGTTTTTCCAGGGTTACCAGTGTCAAGGTAAGTCCTAATTAAACTGTATTTTTGAACATTTTTACACTTTGTTTCTTTAATGCTCTTCTTTGCATCGGTGTGGTTGCCAACCATAAGTAGGTCTGGGGGTGTATGTGATAGTTAACTCTGGGTAAACAGTGTCACTTATGAAAACACAGGTTCAGTACTGAGGGAAAATTGAAAACACAATTTCTTTGTTGATGTTAGAGACCAACCACCTGCATTTTACCATGTATGTATGTGTGTATTGCATGACCCAAGATTCATAGTCTTACAATAAAAAGACATGAGACAAAGGTTGTTCTCTTAATGACTTATGGCCTTTTGGTTGTGAGCCATGTTCTCTAAAGAGAATCATGACCCCAAAAATGATCTTTAGAACAAGACTAGGTATATACTATTATGTAGAATGAATTCTGTTGTTGTCATTAAAAATATTGTTTCAGTGAAATATTCATGTGAACCTCTATTTCTCTGTTTAGAAACAAAAAAAGCTGTTCACAAAGAATGTATTGGGAAAGAAAAGAATGGTAAGTTATTAAGTTTTCAAATCTCTGTCTCTCTCTGTACTTTATGTTAATATTATATCAATGTCATTTGAAAATAGTTAAGCATTATTTTGGAATTGAAAAGTATGTTAAATATCTGATTATTGTTGAAATAAAGGAATGTTCATTCCATACCAAATGTAATATATTCAGCTTAGCCTCACAAGACCCTGTGTTAGTGTTGTTATTTTATTCAGCAATGTATGTGTTTTAAGGAAAGATGTGATCTGTGTATGTGTGTGTGTGTGGGGGATTGTTGTGTGTATGTGCTTGTTTTATTTTAACCATGATATATTTGAACCCACACTTGTGTAATCGAAAAATGTTGAACAGATACATAAGTTGATGTGACCCTATGGTGGACGTGCAGTAGATAGTGATAGCAGGACGTTTGTAGTGTGGCTTTACCAACAAGATGTTTGTGCCACTTGATATCAAAAGACTATATTATCTCAGAATAATGTTTTGAGACAGAAAGAATGGAAACTTTTTTTTAATTGCTTGTTGGAAATCTGAGATATGTCTAGGAGTCAAGACGGAATGGTTAGAAAAGAATGAACTAAGAACAGTTACAGTGGATTGTAATCATATCTCGATCCAGGAATCAAACTCATTACCTCATGATTGTGAGCCCGACGCTCTAACCACCGAGCCACGTGCCTTCACAAATATACAATATTAGTATTGTGATTATAGTGTATTGTAAAATATACAGCCAAAAGATTGGGTGTATATATAATACTGTAAATACACACTTTGAATATATATTTAGTAATCTCATTACCAACAGCATATTTCAGGCATTTAAATTTAGACATTTTCCATTTTTTCACTGACAATAATTTTGTTCTATGCTTAAATATATCCATTCTTTTATTTCCTTTCAGTGCCTCCAATACCTCCAAGAACTAGTAAGTATCTTGTTTTGCCTTCCTTGTGTGTGTGTGTGTGTGTGTGTGTGTGTGCATACATATATATATATAATGTAATGTCCATGTGTATGTTTATGTCTATATACATGTATGTTGTTTGTGTATACATGTTTGTATGCATATGTATACATGTATATATATATCTGCACATGTGTGTATTGTTGGTACTACACATTGCTATGGTTTCACTTGTACCAGATTCTTGGCAATATCATTTGTTAATTATTTTTGTTTTTGGCATCTTTAAATTTCATTTATAGCAGTGTGGGTTGAAAGCATGGTATTGATTATTTATTTGCTCTGTTAGAATGTCTAAGAGACTTTTGTAGACAAGTATCAGTTGTCTAAAAATGACCGATTCTATTACTGTGTACTCAATTTGCTGAACTGTTTTGCCTTTTACAGGTCATGTTCGCTCATTAGAAGAATATTTAGGAATCCCTGCACCTCCAAATGAACGGACCGCTTTAAAATTCCAAAGTGACACAGTTATTGAGCTTCTACAGAAATCAGATGAATGGTGTCGGGTAAGTATATTTGTTCATACCTGTGTCTGAGTGAGTAGAAATAACAGTGACAGTACCAATGTGTGAGTAGCTATAGCATTGCTGATGTTACTGTTACATTAGCTGGTGTGGTTGTATCATGGTAGATGTGACTGAAAATGCACTCCTGGTGTGACTTCAACATTGCAGGTGGGAATGTAACATTGATAGGTCCATAATCACAGATGTATAGGGATTTATTCATTTTGACAGTTACGTTTTGAAGACAACCCACCTCTCTAGATGGTGTATACCTGCATCTGTGTGTTTGTGTATGTGTTTGAATATATGTATATGTGTGATTGTGTGTGTGTGTGTTGTCATTAATGAAATATTTATTCCATTCCAGGGTCGGTTACGTGGAGATGAAGGATGGTTTCCAGCTCGGTCAGTTTCAGATGTTTCAAGTCGGGTACGTATGTCTGTCTGTCTGTCTATATGTCTCTACATAATACTGCAGGATGGTGGTTGTGATGGTGTAAATAGTTGCTGTTCTGTACTGGGTAAGAGTTGGACAGTATAGTTCACATTACTATATTCCTATGACCACAAGCATGGCTGGATTGTTAAAAAGCTTGCCTTGCAATCGTGAAGAATGGGATTCAATTCCACTGTGTGGTGTCTTGAATAAATGTCTTCTACCATAACCTTGGATTGAGTCCAGTCTTGTGGGTAAAATTAAGTAGATAGAAACCTTGTGGATGAACTGTATCTGATATTAAAATAATCCATCCTTGTTATTCTTAGTGACATATTGGTTCTCTCTGAAAATTAAGTTAAAGGTGTGTATGTATGTGTGTGTGGATAACTTAACTCCTTTCATTAAAATACAAAGTGGATTGTACTTGTCTTCAAGAGCCAGCCTTGTCACTTTCTCAGTTATGCCACCTCCCCCAAGGGCAGCTTGGGGGAGGTGGGAATGAGTCGATTACATCGATCCCAGTGTTCAACTGGTACTTATTTTATCGACCCCAAAAGGATGAAAGGCAGAATTTAAACTCAGAATGCAAAGACAGACAAAATGCCGCTAAGCATTTTGCCTGGTGTTCTAACAATTCTGCCTGCTCGCCACCTTTAAATAATAATAATAATAGTTTCAAATGTGGGCACAAATCCAGCCATTTTAAGGAAGGGAGACATTGACCCCAGTGCTTGCCTGGTACTTACTTTATTGGTTGTGGAAAAGTTGACCTCAGTAGAATAAGCTAGGAAAAAAATACCATTAAGCATTTTGTCTAATGCTCAAATGGTTCTGCCAGTTCACTACCTCTGTAGTAGTTGTAGTCATAGTAGTGGCAGTAGTAGTAGTGAGGATGATAATAATGGTAATTTAAGATACATTTAATATCTTCAGACTAAATTTTTCGGTGGAATGTAAACATGTAACTTCATTCTTCTGCTCACAGGGACGTATAGTAATCATTATATTTAAATGGAATAGCAATTGCTATTTAAGCCATGTAGCCTGACTACATTAAATTTATCTTACATTTTCTAATACATGTTGTTTGTACATGAATATTTGATAATAATGATAATGTGTTAATATTTATGATCAACTTCTGCAACTAAATGACTCAGTTTCTCTAAGTGCAACTACTGTCGTATGCTGATGTTTTTCACAAGGGAAAGCTTTGGTAATGTTTCTGTTTCCAGTCTAGAACAGCATGTTATGAGAAAGCATTTCCACAGAAAGCAACAGAGAAAGCTCATCCTACAAAATTTCTCAATGGAATTAATCCCTCATCACAAGTGAAGAACTTAGCATCCTATCCTTGGTATGTATAACACACATGCATATGTGTGTGTGTGTGTTTGCCTCTAAACCTCTTGTATAAACCTTGTCTATCAATTCCTTTTTCAGGACCATCATCGAAAGACTTCATACACTGAACATAAGCTGAATGGCCACCATCATGCTATTACTAATACTACAGAGCATGGCAACAATCTACCTAAGTTTGACACCTCTATGTTAACAAAATACCCTTGGTATGTACTCTCACTCCTCACACAATCACTGCAGGCTCACTAGAATATTTCAGTATTCCCATGAGAACATTTCGAACATACAGGCTAAAACTAGAATATTCTAACATTCCCCACTAGAATAGTTAAATATTTCCCAGTGCAGTATTCCATAATTTGTTATTAGGATATTTCAGCATTTTCCATGAGAATTTCCAATATTGCCCACTGGAAGATTACATTTCAACATTCTCCAATAAAATATTCCAACATAACATCTAGAATATCTCAGTATTACAACAGTCCTATATTCCCTATTAGAATATTCCAATATTCTCACAAGCAGTATTCAACACTGCCCTCATCTTTAGAAACTCTTTAGATTTTATTTTTAAAATGTTCAATTCAATTCAATTTGATCATAATTACAAAAATACAATTAATCAACTGGTGAGACTGTAACATCTGACATCTTGACTGTCTTTCCAAGAATTTCCATAGATATCTAAGCTATTTCTATTAACTAATTCCTTTAATAATATTCAAAGTCTCATAAACTCACCCAGCACAGCACTTTGTCACAATTCTTCTCTTTCTTCTTTACTTAGTACTTATTTTCTTGATTTCATAGCGGGTGGAAGACAAAATCAATGTGAACTCGAAAGGATGTGATGAAGATGGAATAAAATAACACAGGTTATTTTTGTTTGGCAGATCTGTTCTTCTACATCTCACACCCCTGCACACACACTCGTATAGTGGACTTATGGTAGAAGACACTGACCCAGTGCCGTAGTTTTATATTTAGAGCAAAAGTTTGCTTTTGACTCAACTCATTTACAAAATATCTGTGTGGTGGTTCATATTCATCCATCTATATTTCACAAATGACATCATGTTTTCTGTTATCTAACTGCAACAAAATGGCTTGTAATTTTAAAATAAATTTCTCCAGTGACATATTCACACTTCCATCAATCACTGTAGAGTTATTTTGGGGAATTGTAAATGTCTGTACACTGTTATCATATTTACATTTTGTAAGTATATTTTTCTCAATAAAATGAGATATATTGAACACTTTCACTATACATCTCTGTAGGACTAGATTTTTTTATACAGTAAGATAGAAAAGCGGAGGTTTTGATTTACTACATTGGACAAATCCAGTGCTATGTTGAGGCCCTCATTCCTCTTTTGATAAAGCTGATACCTCAGAATTACTCTTTTCAAAAGCGGAATATATTGGTTTGCTGAAAGGAAGACAAAAAACTTCATTAGAGATGTTTAGTAATGACACCTGATAAATCGGTAGGGAGAGAGAGAAGGGAAAATGGGTGGTGGGTGGGCAGAATAGTGAAGAACAAAGGTACAAAGGTGGGGCATATTGTAGTACATTAATCTTATTCATGACCATGATTGTTGTTGCAATAAATTGTTTTGTAACTGGGATTATCACTACACAAATATTTTCTATAAACATGGCTCTCATCACAGTAATTGCTTCCATAACCTCTTCTATTACTATAACTATCACAAGTGTATCCTCTTCTATAACCATTGCTATCACTACATTAATCACTAAAATAACTTATAACAGTTACTATCACTGCAACAACCTCTTCTGTAGCCCTGGTCTATCTTTACAATATCTTCTTTAACCATAACTATCCACTTCATTAACCTCTTTGGTAATGATGGTTTTCACTTCAGTAACATGTTCTGTAACCTGGGCTATTAACTATATTAACTTCTTTAACCATGATTATCACTAAATTAACATCTATAATCATGGCTATTGCTATTTTAAATTCTTCTATAACAAAGCTATCACTACATCAGCCTTGTCTATAACTGTGCTTATCATTTTCTAACTTCTTCAGTAACCATGACTATCATTGCAGTTAAATCTTCTATAACCATCACTATCGCTAAAGTAACCTTTTCAACATCAATTGCTATTAATATATTAACACTTCTCTGATAGTGACTATCCATATATCCATCCGTAACTGTGCGTATCAGTTCAACTTCCCTCACCTTCAGAAACCATAGCTACCAGTTCCTCAAACTTCACTTCAATCAACTTTATTCAGACGTATAACCTTCCTACTAGTTGTTACCTTCCAGTGACCCTGCAACCCTTGTGTTCCTTTCTATTTCACTTCTGATTCTCACTTAACCTCCAACTTCATCTTCTTTTTCCTGTTACACCGTACTATTGTTGTTTTTGATGTTGTTGTTGTTGTTGTTATTAAGTACCATCAATTAGCAGAATCAGTGGAGCGATAGACAAAATGCTTTTGTGTTAGATCTCTTTACATTTATTTTGAGTTTAAATCCCATTGAGATCAGCTTGCCCATGATTGGAAATTTATCTACTGATTGGAAATGTATCATTCCAGTGATAATATAATTTCTAACATGGACACAGAGTTAGAAATTTGGAGGTGAGGTGGTCTTGTCAATTTTATCAACTATGCTACTTTTGTTTTAGCTACCCTAGAGGAATGAGATGCGAAGTTGACTCTGGTTGGATTTGAACCAAGAATCTAAAGAGCCATAACCAATATATCACAAGACATTTTGTCAATGATCTAACAATACTACCAATCCACTACTATAGTAATGGTGATAATAATAATTGCTGTTATATATATATATATATATATATATATATATATATATATGTATGTATGTGTGTGTGTGTATCATTATTATTATTATTATTATTATTAAGGCAGTTAACTGGCAGAATCGTTAGCATGCTGGCCGAAATACTTAGCGGCATTTTGTCTGTTGCTATGTTCTGGGTTTAAATTCCACTGAGGTCGACTTTGCCTTTCATCTTTTCAGGGTCGATAAAGTAAGTACCAGTTGAACACTGGGGTTGATGAAACTGACTCATCCTCTCCTCCGAAATTGCTGCCCTTGTGGCAAAATTTGGAACCATTATTATTATTGTTATTATTGAGTTGTAGTAGTAGTATGTGAATGGCATGGCAGAAACTGTAACGAAGTTTGTACTAATGGCTCATTTTACAGAATTTAGTGATGTTCCTTTTTCATTTGGAGATCCAAGCCACCAAAATCACCTTTTTATTCTTCTGGGTTCGATAAAAATACCAATCAAGTGTTAGTGTTTGGTGCTAATTTAATTGACTAATCCAGCTGTAAATTTGTTAACTTGTGCCTATGTTATGAATTTATTATTATATGTAGTATAGTAGTAGTAGTATTTGTATAAGTAGTAAAATGGCATGGCAGATGTTTAGTACTAATGCATATTTGCAAATGATTCTGTTCAAATGAAGCTAAACTCCATGCTGCTGCTCCTGCTACTGTAGAACTGAACTAATAATACTAGCAAAGGACTTCTCTTCAGTCCGTGCTAGTGTCTTCCCATCTTTGATGATCATTACCATCACCCTTGTTGACATAGCCATCATCATCATTGTCATCGCCATCATTTGTCATCATCAAGTTTATTGTTTGTTGCTTACTATAAACAGCTGCTGGAAATCACAGTTGTGCGCAGCTGGTAGACTTTGTCTAGCATCCAAAATGGCTGATGTTCCGAGGAAGAAGATTTGGGGCAAAGTGGGTAATTTCAAGTAAAAGAGGTTGGATACAACGAGGTGGTAAAAGGTAGAGGTGAGTGAGTTGGGAGGATGTGCCAGTGTGGAAGAGGTATGAGATCAGCCAGTTTTGTGAAGTAGAAGCCACTATAGCAGTGATAGAAAAGATGGAGAAGAGACAGTCTGCCCGTAGATCAGAGGTTAGAGTGTGTCCATTGCTGATGGAATGCCAAACAGCTGCATAGCCCTTCTCTCGATGTAGTCTGGGATGTGTGTAGCAGCTGCACTATCCCACATTTGTAGCAGCTGCTCTATTCCATTATAGGCCTCACTTGAGCCCCGTAGAAGTTCAGCTGTTGTTTGGGGCTGAAATACCTTCTGATCCTGAAGAGAAGTGCTAGTCTTTGAGATGTGATCTTGGCTATGTTAGGGATGTGTTTTTGCCAGGAGAGATCCTTGGTGATAGTGGGGACCATCATCTGGAGTAACTGTCAGGGTTCCAACCGAGAGCCACTCTTATTTAGTGGGATAGGGGTGCAGTGGTGTTTGAGATGAGGTTGGCATAGCCTCACTCGAGGATGCTCTCATGGTCTCTGCTTATGGAATCAGTGCAGTCTGGCAATTGAAGTCTAGGCTGTGTATAGATGATACTTGGTTAGGGAAAGATAAGGAGGAATGAAGGGTGATGTATTTTGTACATATATACTTACATACATGAATGTGCTTTTTGTATATATATGTATGTGTATACATATGTGTGTATATGTGTGTTATATAGACACACACACACATCAGAAAAAGGGATGATAAAGGAATAAATGATTATCTTAATGAACTTCATTAGCTTACAGCCGTTTCTGTTATGAGATGTAGGGGACTCATAGCTGAGTACTTGAATAACATCCTATAGCTTCATCAGAGCCTCAAATATGAAGTGCAATCTATATTGGAAAAACGAATTACATTTATCCTCAAATAAACTGCCTTTCATATATGAGGCTCTGATGAAACTATAAGATGTTATTCAGGAAGGGTTGTGGGGGTAGAGTCCTCAGGTACCTCTTTCCAGAAGCAACTGTCATTAGACTTTCCAGTTGGATTCCCAAGTGTGACTGACTGAGACTATGGCTATTATCGAACCACCTCATTCTCGGGCTACCCCTTACGTCTCCCGCTGGTTTGGCTTGGCTTGAAGAATCCATTTTGCAATTCTTTCCTGCTACAGCTGCAGGCCGACCTATTCTTTATGTGTGAATTTGATGGATGGAAACTGCAAGAAGCCTGTTGAGTGTGTGCATGCATGAATATTGATATTCCATGCTTGTTGCCATGTGAGTGAAACGACAAAGATTTTGACAGTTTTTGTTGATATTATGACTGGTTGTTTTGTGTTTCCAAAGACCTGAAATAGAAAATCATATACTCGCAAAAAAAAAAAAAAAAAAAAATACAAGACAGGTAAATGTTGGTAACAGGAAGAATGACTTGCTGTAAAAATTCTGCTTCAAATAAGTACCCCTCTAACCCATGCTGGCATGAAAAATATAGACTTTAAGCAAATGAATGATTAGAGTCATGTTTTTCTAGCAGGTGACTACCTCTGAGACCATGCTTTGAAACTGAAGTAATTACATTATGAAAAACTAGTCTAGTCATAGAATCTTAATTCATTTCATGGGGTGCAGGAATTTTCTTCATACAGCTGCAACCTGGTTCTTGAGTTGCCATGGAAGTCTGTCAGTGGCTATGTCTTTTACATGTGTGTGTATGCATTTATATATACACACACACAGATTGCACATACTTACATACATACATAAATATATATATATATCTATATATGTGTGAGTGTATGTTTAAGTACATATAAATACGAGTGTGTATATATATATATATATATATATATATATATATATATATATATATATATATAGTTATTGTTTAATCCCTTGCCACTCTGATACCACAGACTTGTGAATAAAGGTGATTGGTTTGTGACCATGTTGTCTCTTATTGG
The DNA here is from genome assembly GCF_046866305.1 of Octopus bimaculoides. NCBI lineage: Eukaryota > Metazoa > Mollusca > Cephalopoda > Octopoda > Octopodidae > Octopus > Octopus bimaculoides. Next base: position 31,489,685 of record NC_142948.1, on the reverse strand, counting down.
AAGGGAATTTGGCTGCTATTTCTGTTTGTTCAAGCACCACATTGAGGCTTTCTAGTTGTCTCAGGGTCAATGTTTATGTTACTATGTTAACTGAAATTGTAACTGTTTACTCACTTTAGTCTCCCCTAACTCCTCCTTCATCCAGGTATGTAGGACCAATGGAACGTGACTGTGCCACCAAGAAGCTAGAAGGTCATGCCAGTGGCACATACATGATTAGAGAGAGTCAGAACCCAACACGAGCAGGAGAGTTATCTCTTAGTATATGGTAAGTACTGAAGTTGTTGTTAAGCTGTGGTTTAGTCATATGTGTGTGTGTGTACGTGTGTGTATTTTGTGACTCTCACTTTATAAGTAAATACTGTCCCGAGTCCTAGGACTCGTAGGGATGGTTACTGAGTTTCCTTGATGTATAAGTGATCGAGAGCCCTGCATTACTCCTGAACAGGAAGGATGGTAGGCAGTTTCAGAATTACCAATTTACAGTGTGTGAACTGGAGCAACATGAAATGAAGTGTTTTGCTCAAGAATACAATGTATTACTCAGTTTGGGAACCAAAACTGTGAGCTTGCTATCATGCATGCAACGTCCTAATGTGTAGGCCGTGTTCTTTCACATCCTCACTATATGGTGTATGTGTCATTCTTGTTAGGCTATGGGCTGATGTTATGTATCATCATGTTACTCAGAACAGCGTGCATTGTTGTTGACTAATGGGGGATGTTTATGTAGTAACCTCCCTCAGAATGCTGTTTTGTTGTTGTTGGCTATCAATTGATGATGTGCTTATGTGATGGTGTCACTCTGTATACACAGTTTATTGTTGTTTTTTTGTTAGGCTATAGGTTGGTGATGGGTATGTGTGATGTTGTCACTTACTGTATATTTCGATAGTATGTATTATTGCTGTTGTTGTTGCTGCACCATGACCTGATCATGTGTATAAGGCTATCATTCAATGCATAGTATTGTATTGTCATTGCTGTTAAATTATAGGGGTTGTATCTGTATATTTGTGTATGTTTTACTTATGAAGCTATAAGTTGGAGGAAATGTTTGTGTGTGTGCGCGAGAAAGGAAGTGTGTGTGGATGTGTGTTACATATCTGTTACATGTTAATGTGTGTAAAAAAATGCATGAGTTAATTTGTAATTGGAGATTGAGCTTGTGCCTATGTGAGTGTATTGCCATGGCAATACACATCCATTTGGTGTGTTGACAAGAACAGCATGCCATGTGATAATGATGTCACAGTTACACAGCACTCGTGTATATTTTGTTCTGACAACATCATACACATGTTGTGTGTTAGGGCAACACAGCTATGCAATGTGCTGTTCTAACAACACCTAGTCATTTGATGTGCTGTCATCACTACAGCCACAACTGCTATGTCCTGGCAATACAGTCATGTATGTTATCAGGAGAACACAGATGTGTGGTCACTTCCTTTTAACAACAGTGCATGCCTGTTCTGATGACAATACAATGTGTGTTTGTATGTGAGTGTTATCATGCTAACACTTTAATATTCATCTTTTTTTGTCCTTATAGTTTTGACAGTACAGTTCGTCATATAAAAGTGAATAAAACGTCAGATGGAGATTTTTTCTTGGCCGACATCAAATTTTTCCACTCACTCCCAGTAAGTATGGCCATTTGCTCCTCTCTTTATTTTTCTCAATTTTTTTCTTTTCACAGATTATTTTTCATTATCATCTTCTCATCTTTCCCTAACACCAGTCTTTATCACATTCAGCAGCAGCAGCGTTGCTATTATTTTTGCCATGGTGTTACTGTCATGAATATCATTATGACGATCATCATCAATGATATCATTTAGCTTGCTTACCAACCACATGGTTCCGGGTTCAGTCCCACTGCGTGGCACCTTGGGCAAGTGTCTTTTCCTATAGCCTCGGGCCGACCAAAGCCATGTGAGTGGATTTGGTAGACGGAAACTGAAAGAAGCCCGTCGTATATATATATATATATATATATATATATATATGTATATATATGTATGTGTGTGTGTTTGTGTGTCTGTGTTTGTCCCCTTAGCATTGCTTGACAACCGATGCTGGTGTGCTTATGTCCTTGTCACTTAGCGGTTTGGCAAAAGATACCGACAGAATAAGTACTAGGCTTACAAAGAATAAGTCCTGGAGGACAAACACATATGCATATATACATAAACACACACACACAGTCTCCCCTTTTCTCTATTTCTTTCTCTCTCTCTCTCTCACACACATCTTCTGTTTCGGTGTGCCAAATTCACTCACAAGGCATTGGTTGGCCCAGGGCTATTGATGTCACTTGTCCAAGGTGCCATGCATGGGGACTGAACCCTGCTTTACCTTCCTGACTGCAAGTGTCATCATCATCAGTAATTTTATTAATATAGGCCATGGCTAATGGGAAATATTGTTTTGTATATACTAATTTGATCATCAGAAGTAATAAAGGACAGAGAGTTGTGGGAGACCTGTGAAGATGAGTTACCAGAGCTAAGTTATTGTAGGCCCTGGGCCAGTTGATGTAAGGAGACACTAAAAGGTGAGATATTGTTTTACTGAGGGTGAGGAATTAGTAGTGGTAATTCTTTGTTTCTGTATTATGATTAATATATTATTATTGCTGAATCAGATTATGCTTAACCAGTTGTACATGTGCCAGGGTTTATAATCCGGATTAAATGTTTCTGTTCATTTAGGAACTTGTTGAGTGGTATCAAGAAAATTCCTTGGTTCACAGTTTTCCTGAGTTGAAGACACAACTAAAGATCCCCTTCAAAGAAAGCACAACAGGTTGGTAGTGACGAGACTTGTTACATGAAGTGGTGGTGTTTATCTCATTGTCAGCCCCAATTGAGCAGATCTATATGGTGAAAGGCATTCCAACCTTGACCATCCCATCTTTTTGTATATTTCTGATTAAATTTTTCCAGTGTGTTTTTTCCTCACTAAAGAAAATAGAAGAGTAGAGTGTGATGTGAGGAAGATCTGGGTGTTATATCTAATCACTCACATGACCATGTAGAGCAGTCATGGGCAAATCTGCAGGACTTTCTGAATGGCATACCCAACGAAAAAATGGTTTCATATTTTAGCACAAGGCCAGCAATTTTGGGGAGGGGGTGAGTCAATTGCATCGACCCCAGTGTTAAACTGGTACTTATTTTATCTACCTCCAAAAGTATAAAAGACAAAGTTGACCTTGGTGCAATTTGAATTCAGAATATAAGAATGGATGAAATGCCACTAACCATTTTGCTTGGCATGCTAAAGGTTCTGCCAGCTCACCACCTCACATCTAACAAAAAATTACTTTGAGTATTTTTAGTATTGCAGCCTGTCTGATGATGAGCCGGCTCTCTCATGCTGCCTGCTTCTCAAAAAGGTTTGCCCATGCCTTGATTTAGAGGTAGCCTTGTTGGTTCAAAGTTACTAGGAGTCATTATGTGTGACAGTCTGATGCAGCTGTAGTGCACCACCCCATTGCTACATGTAAAGTTCTGTAGAAGAATGCAGTGGGCACATAGTGTACTCAGTGCACTGCGTGTTGACTCATGCAGACGCCTCATTACTGCATGTAACTTTTGTAATTTACAGTGCTATATGCAGTACAATTTGGTGTCTATAAACATCTGGATATAATGTCATGTAAATACTACTGAGTAACTAATATGCATACATTGTCTGTGTACTTGTAGCTCTATGCTGATCTACATTTATCAACATTATCATGTATAATGTCTAGATGGTGTTTACATAATGTGGTCGACATTGTAGAAAGAATCAACAAGGAGAATCTTTTCATAGAGAAATTCCAACCATTTCTTAACACACATACCCCTCAGTGACCTTATTTCTCTAGGAACAGACATAAACTTCCTGTTGAAAAAGAGTTCATAACTCCAACTAAAAATATTTGTCTCCCCTTACACACACTTCCTGTTTTGACACCACACTTCCTGCTTAACACAAACTTTTAACCCTTTCTTTAAACCTAACACAACTCTCAATTCTCATGCATCCTTATTTTTCCAACCATTATATACATGAACTACCATTGAACTTCAAAAGCTCAAAGACAATATAATGTATTGGTATAGTTATTTTTTTATATATTATTTTCTTCATTTTGTACTTCTTTGTAAAAATCATTTTCATTCTCCTTCTTGAAAATTTGCTTCGCAATGAAAGCCGGTTAGAAATCTTTATTAAAATATGCTTCCAATTTAGCATTCTGCCTTATTCTTCATTTTCCTATATATATATATATCTATCTATCTATCTATATATATATATATATATATATATATATACACACACACACACACACACACATGATGTAAGTGACCATATATTATTACATGTATATAACTACCACTTTGATATGATATGCATGGTATCATTTTCATGATATTTTTCTCAACATGGTGTTGATGTTTACATGTATTTATATTTTTGTTTACTTAATGTCACCTATATAACTTCCACCGCTTAAAACCACTTTCTTTTCATTGTAGTCCATGCAGTACTGTCTATATACATAGTGTTCTCTGTATTGTGTTGTTTATGCCATACTCTCTACGTAATGTTCTCTGCACAACTTCCCTCTACCTAACTATCCCTGCACAATCTTCTCTATTTTTATGTCCCCTACATAATGTCTTCACACTTTTCTCCACATAAAGTTTCCTATATATCTTATATGCTATTTTCTCTAGTAGAATATTCTTTGTATAATGTCCTCAACACAATATCCTGTATATCATGTTCTCTACATATCACCCTTCATTAGTCTTCTATACAATACACTCTACATAATCTTCTCTATATAGTATCCTCTACATAATGCTCTATACCTGTTGTGTGCAATATTCCATAATTATTGCCCTTTACAGAATCTCCTCTACATAATATGGTCTGCGTAATGTACTCTACTTGATGCTTCTGTATGGTGCCCCCTGCATGATATACATATATTGTGTGTGTATTTGTAGCTCTATGCTTATCTATATTTATCTACATGATACTGACTAGATGGTGTTTACATAATGTAGTTGACATTGTGTCATGTTATATGGTCTCTGTATTATCTTCTGCATGATGTCCCCTCCATACTGTCCCTTGCATGATGTCCTCTCCATATTGTCCCTTGCATGATGTCTTCTGCATACTCTCTCCTACATGATGTCCTCTCCATATTGTCCCCTGCATGATGTCCTCTCCATGCTGTCCCTTGCATGATGTCCTCTACATATTGCTCCTTGCATGATGTCCTCTGTATACTGTCCCCTGCTTGATGCCCTCTACATATTGTCCCCATGCATGATGTCTTCTACATAGTGTTCCCGCTACCATGTAGTCTTCATATTCTGGTCTACACAGTGTTAAGTGTCATCTCTAATTGATTGTTTCCCTTATTTTGCCCCTCTTTCTCTCTTTCCAGCAGGGTTTTCATGGAATCTGAATATAGTGAGTTATGCTGTTGCCATTTATGATTATTCAGCAACGGCCACCAACCAGCTTTCATTGCGGGTGGGTGACCGGGTGGCAATATTGAGCAAAGCTGGAGGTGACAAGGGCTGGTGGAAAGGAAAGATTCTACATTATGGAAAGGTATGCTTCTGCTTCATTTAGCAACATAACCTTCAACTCATTAACTCTACTAAAACAACAAAACAACCCTTCTTTCTCTAGTTTTTATTTTTCTGGTGTTTTATATGATTACCTAGGAGTTATCCAACAATTACTACAACATTCCTTCATTTGATTGAGCCTTTTAAATTATTCTTTACTCAAGAAGTATTTCATGACCAACATTGATTGATTAAAAATCAATTTTAAGTGTTTTGCTTGATTACTCAGGTTATACAACAACATAACAACTACAATAATGTTGTTTTTTTTTTTTTGATCCAGACTCATCTATACGGTTTGGCTTCAAAGCCCATTGTGTTTATGTACGTGTGTGTGTGTTGGTGCCACATAAAAAGCACTCGTGCTGGTGCTACGTTCAAAGCACTCAATACACTCTATAAAGTGAAGGGCATCCAGCAATGGAAACCATGCTAGAGCAGACGGTGGAGCCTGGTGCAACCCTCTGGCCTTACTAGCTTCGATAAAACTGTTCAACCCATGCCAGCATGGAAAATGGATGTTAATAATGATGATGATAATGTATGTCTATATGTATGTGTTTGTCTCCTGTTTGACAACCAAAGTTAGTTTGTTTACATTCTTGTAACATTAGTGGTTCAGCAAAGGAGAGCAATGGAATAAGTATCAGACCTCAAAGATAAGTATTGAGGTAGTTAGTAGAAAGAAGCATCTGGTTATTAAGGACAGTTACTTCCTAGAACCTCCCTACTTACCAACCTTCTATGCAGTCAGGTTGAAATTACTACGGAAGTAAATTTACCTACCTCCCTATCCATCCATCCACCTGATTATCTCCCTTCCCACCCACCCATCTCCGTACCTACCTACCTACCTACCTATCTGCCTACCCACACACCCATATAAATGTTGCTTAGAGCAAGGCCAGTCTTGGTTCTACAGATTTCTGATATGTGGATAGCTAGTTGAATGACTTGTTGCAAATCATTGTTTCTCTGGTGAATTTTAGATAATTCTTTGGGTATTCCACTTATAATTTTCTGCTCATAACCCTTTAGCATTTAAACTGGCCATATTCAGCCTAAATATGCCCTCTAAATATTATGATCAAACTGGCTAGATTCAGCCTCTCACATCTGGTTGACTTTGTCATTTCTAAAAATAAACAATCACATTGTAGAAATCAAAGCTATGAGATAATGTATGATGTCTTTAAAAGAACCAAAATAAATAAACATTACATTTGACAGAATAATCCGAATGCTAAAGGGTTAATAGACAAGGGTGTGGTTGAAGGAAACCCCTTTGTTTTTTCTGACAAATCATGTAATCATATAGGAACACTCTCATTGGCTTGTCCACACATACACATACATAGAGAGAGCATTGTGTGCGTGTGTGTTTGTGTGTATGGGGAATGTATACTCTCTTTACTCTTTTACTTGTTTCAGTCAGTTGACTGTGGCCATGCTGGAGCTCTGCCTTTTAGTCGAGCAAATCAACCCCAGGGCTTATTCTTTGTAAGCCTAGTACTTATTCTATCGGACTCTTTTTGCCGAACCACTAAGTTACGGGGACGTAAACACACCAGCATCGGTTGTCGAGCGATGTTGGGGGGACAAACACAGACACACAAACATATATACACACACACACATATATACGATGGGCTTCTTTCAGTTTCCGTCTACCAAATCCACTCACAAGGCTTTGGTCGGCCCGAGGCTATAGTAGAAGACACTCGCCCAAGGTGCCACGCAGTGGGATTGAACCCGGAACCATGTGGTTCGTAAGCAAGCTACTTACCACATAGCCACTCCTACGTCTATAATGTGTAGTATCTTTGGTTTTGGGTTTTTTTTAAAGTTCAGCCCAACCCTGATGTAGAAGAGCAGAGATGTTCCAGCCATGAACATCCCACCTATTGTCCACACACAATATATATCTAGGATACATTATTATCTAATATGTCCTTCATTTCTGTTTTCAAAGACTAGTGTGATTTAAGAAAGATCTGGTGCTGATTCTAGGTGATTAAGCAACCACCTCATGCCTCCCTCCTTGGCTTGTCCACTAATTAATAATATCAGATTTAGGCTCAAGGCCAAGAATTTCGACCTGGATTACTTGATTAACCTAGTGTTTCACTGGTACTTTATTCTATTAATCCCATAAAAATGAACGACAATGTTTTCCTTGGCAGAATTTGAACCTAAAAAGTAGAGAACCTGAACAAATACTGCAAATTATTTAGTATAATACTCTACCTAATTATTTTGTATAATACTCTACCTAATTATTTTGTATAATACTCTATCAAACACTGCACTACATAAATAAGCATTTCCTGATGTTTGTTGTTCTTACAGTTTCTTTTTTGCACTTCGTCTCCTTTTGGAACCCATTTTTGACTCCTTTACCGAATGTCACGTTTACCTTTCTTTTTCTCTGCCTCATCTGCAGGTCGGCTACTTTCCACTAACATACGTACGAGAAGAAGAAGACTAAAACGAGGAAACCAGCATGCTCCGTCGCGAACTCCATCTGGTCTTTGTATTCCAAGGAACAACAAAAACACCATTACCGCAACAACATCAACAAAAAAAACTACTACAACAATATCGACAACAATCACTACCACCAGCACCACCACCACCACCACCGCCGCCACCACCACCACCACCACCACCACCACCACCACCTTAGTCTGAAGTGTTGACTCTGTGGAAGTATGCCTGCTGTTAGCATGTACGTCAATGGAAGTGTGCATCATATGGTTATATATATGCATGCATGCGTGATCATGTTTCTTGTTTGCTGTTTCATTCACTTTATCGACCTGGCATATACTATGCATTGTTTTTTTTTTTTGTTTTTTTTTTCTCCACCCCGTCTCATCAGGCGAGTTCAGTTCTGAGATGAGCTGCAAACGCCACTTATACTCTGCTCTCATGGTTACCTCCCCCACCTAAAACAAGCTTGTTGATTTGGGAGAGGAGGAAGGAAAAAAGGAAGGACGTGAAAGAAGAAGAAAAGGAACAAAAAAAAGAAGAAAAGGAAAAAAAGAAGAAAAGGAAAAAAAGAAGAACGCCCTAACTTCACATTTTCCAGGGATCACCCACTTACTGGGTTCTGTCAGTTTTTAAAAAATGTGAGAACTATATATATGTATATGTGTGTGTGTGTGTGTATATAAATACAAGTGTGTGTGTATGTGTGTGTGCACATATATATATATATATATATATATATAATGTCCCATTTGTTCACTCAATCCAGCATCCCCCCACTTAAAAAACAACCTTTAATACAGAGAAGAAGAAGAAACAAAATCTTTGGATATGGTTTTAATATTATTGCCATAACATCTGTACATTGTGTGGAATTATTTGACTAAACATGCAACCTACATTTCACTAATTTCATTATTTCTATCTACTTACCTATATATATATACATATATATATACATACATATATATATATATAAACACTCACATATGCACATACATATATATACATATATATATATATATATATATATAATTGTGTGTGTGTCAATCTATCTTGCTCTGTCTGTCTACTTCTTTCTATCTGTGTATCTATCTATTTCTCTGTCTCTTTCTGTGATGTCTTTTACTGTCTGCCTGTCTCCCTTTCTTGAGATTATTTTGATTATCTTTGAACAAACTTTCTCATTGAGTGTTGCATCTCTTACAACACACACGCACATACACACATACACACACTGCTACTACTTCTCTCAGATTGACTGTGGAGTTGTTGCAGCCCCAAACGTTACATGAGGACAGAAGCTACCCTCACATGTTGACAAAACTGCTTTCACATGTGGGCAAGAATGCTGCCTTCACATGTCGACAAAACTGCTTTCACATGTAGGTAAATAAAAAGAAACTGCCCCATGTGTTGATAAAACTGCTTTGACATATAGGTAAAAAGGCTGCCTTCACAATGTGGACAAAATCAAATTGATTCTAAGAAAACAATGAACACTAAAAAAAAAAGAAAGATTGTTTTTTTGGAACTTGGATATTATTAGTGTAAAATGATTTCTGCTGACTACAGGAAAATAACTGCCATGTATGTATATGTTTGTAAGCGTGTGTGTGTGTGTGTACACACACACATATATATATATAAACATATATACAAAAATATGTACATATATAAACATATATACATATATGTAAACAAATATAAGCACACACACACACACACACACACACACATATATGTATATATATAACAGTCATTTACACACATGCACACATATTGACACACACATATGCGCATTATATACATACACACACTCATACACCTATATCCATATATATATATATATATATATATATATATATACACATGTATGTATGTATGTATGTTCGCATATGTGTAGTATGTGTGTGTGTGTGCGTATATATATATACACACACACGTGTACGTGTGTGTGTTTTCTTTTGATTTCTGTTGTTTTTTTGTTTACTTCTAAATTTAAATATTTTGTTTATTGTACCACCTCCATTTTAGTTCTTTTTATTATTTCTATCATTTATGATTATTATTTTTATTATCAGCTTATCAAGTTTGAGTTACTCCATTTTACATACACCACATAGGCACACAGGTTTTATTGTTGTTGTTGGCACTCCGTCGCTTACGACGTCGAGGGTTCCAGTTGATCCGATCAACAGAACAGCCTGCTCGTGAAATCAACATGCACGTGGCTGAGCACTCCACAGACACGTGTACCCTTAACATAGTTCTCGGGGATATTCAGCGTGACACAGAGTGTGACAAGGCTGACCCTTTGAATTACAGGCACAACAGAAACAGGAAGTAAGAGTGAGAGAAAGTTGTGGTAAAAGAGTACAGCAGGGTTCGCCACCATCCCCTGCCGGAGCCTCGTGGAGCTTTAGGTGTTTTCGCTCAATAAACACTCACAACGCCCGGTCTGGGAATCGAAACCGCGATCCTATGACTGCGAGTCCGCTGCCCTAACCACTGGGCCATTGCACCTCCACTACACAGGTTTTATAGATGCACCTATATATGCAAGGTTTTTACATGGTTAGTTCACACAATGACAATATAGATAGATATTCAGGGCTGTTACATGCGAGACACATTGGCTTACACATCATAGCAGCCCTCATCTACCCTTCCCCTCCTCTTCCTAATAAGTTATCTAAATCTCAAAGACTCCACACTGATCTCTTAATTTCTCATTACCTTATAGAAGTTATCTCAGCAAGCCTGGACTTTCTCCAGATGAGTACAATAAAAGAGAGACGTGAATGAGTAGGTGGTGTTGTGTTGTGTGGAAGAATTGCTACACCTTCTGTTCAACCTGTCATTAATCTACTCTTCTAGTATGTGATTAACCCTGTAGCTCTTCTACTGTGAGAAGCCTGTAGTTGTGCTCAGGCCCATTTTCTTTCATACTTTATCCTTCTCTATTTCTTCATCTTGTATCATAAAGTTACCCCTCGGTCAGGGTTTGTAGTCTTGCTAGCAACATGGTGACCTAACTCAGGGCTGGTGTCATGAGAAAAAGTACCCAGTACTTGCTGTAGAGTGGTTGGCATTAGGAAGGGCATCCCAACTGTATAAACCATGCCAAGTGGACTCTGGAGCATGATGCAGTTCTTTTTATTCACCAGACCCTGTTGAACTATTGAATCCATGCCAGCATGAAACATGGATGCTAAATGTTGATAGTGATGAAGAAGAGGAGGTAATTATGAATTACAAAAGAAAAGAAGAAAAAAAAAATGCTGATTTTGTTCCCCCCTAAATCTGCTGTATCACACCTGGTCAGCCAGTGAACACTACCACTTCCCCTTGCTCCCACCGCAGCCACCCTTTATACAGCTTCTCTGTCCCTATCTCTGTCGTTTCACTATCCTCCCCCATCTACCTGGTGGTATTGCCCCCTCCAACTCCTTTCCTACCCCACCATGCTCATTGTCACCATGCCATTTACCAAACTAATTAAAAAAAAAAAAAATTTTTATCAAGAATTGGTTCAAACAGTATTTCTTGGTTGGTAGAATGGCAGGAGAGGAAAATAATTTCAAAGAAATCTTTTAAAATTTTATTTGCTTCTTTTATATTTTCTGGGTTTTATTATTTTTTTTGGCGGGGAGTAGGGAGGGCGGGGGAGGGGAATTTTTATGTTTTTTGTTCATATTTTTACCTTTCTATCTTGTTACAAATATTATTTTGTTGGTGCAACAGCTGGTAAAATCAATTCAACGGAGCCAAAATGCCAAAAATTTGTTATTTAGTTAGTCATGTCCTTTCTTTGAATTGCTGATTCAAAAATCTTTGCTTCCAGTTGCTGACAAAATAAAGTAACAGTCAAGTACTTGGGTAGCAGGTGTAAGTGCCCTCCCCACACCATCCAAAAATTGCTGTACCATGGGGATGTGGTGGGTGGGTTTATAAAATAAAGTACCAAATACTAGGTTAATATGATCAATTATGTCCATCTCTTTAATTTTAAGCTGTGTACCTACATGAGAAGTCATGGATAGTGAGTTTGCAAAATTTTTAACCCTTTAGTGTTCAGATTGCTCTGCCAAATAGAATGCTTATTTATTCACATTGTATTGACTTAGTCATGCATTATCTCTTAAATTCAAGATTTCGATGATGTGAATGTGTAATTTTTAGATTGACATTGTACGGTAGGTGTGAGAAACCAGATCTGGCCAGTTTGAACATAAAACAAGTAACATATATGGGCCGGACTAGTTAGTTGGCACTGCGTCGCTTACAACGTTGAGGGTTCCAGTTGATCTGATCAACGGAACAGCCTGCTCATGAAATTAACATGCAAGTGGCTGTGCACTCCATAGACACGTGTACCCTTAATGTAGTTCTCGGGGATATTCAGCGTGACACAGTGTAACAAGGCTGACCCTTTGAATTACAGGCACAACAGAAACAGGAAGTAAGAGTAAGAGAAAGTTGTGTTGAAAGAGTACAGCAGGGTTCGCCACCATCTCCTGCCGGAGCCTTGTGGAGCTTTAGCTGTTTTCTCTCAATTAACACTCACAATGCCTGGTCTGGGAATCGAAACCGCGATCGTATAACCGCGAGTCTGCTGCCCTAACCACTGGGCCATTGCGCCTCCAGTAGAAAGGATTATTATTATTATTAAAACCACTGCCAACTCCCTTCTGTTCCCCCTCCCCCTTTAAAATTCTTTTTTTCTTTTCACTCACTTTCATATTTTATTTTGGTTTGCTTTGCAAAAATCTAGAAAACCATAGAAAGCTTGAATTAGGAACAAGATGAGAATAGATATTAGTAAAAGAAAATTCCATTGATATTTCTAAATTGGGAAAGGATCCTAGAGGAACTCTGAGCATTTCTTGTTGGAAAACCTGTTTAGAAGAAAATCTCATATCCCATCTTTAAGTCATCTAAATTAAAACTGTCTATCAGATTTTCATATAAATTTATGTTCCAAACACTAGTTAGATAACAACAAAGTTATTTTACTAAATTTTTTATTATTTCCAAAAATAATTTAAACGCTAGCGATGTATATCAATAGGAACATGGTAACAAAAGGGTTAAAAGTTGATAAAAACTGCTGATACATATGAAGATAAAGATTATTTTAATACCAGGAGCATTTAATGATCTAATATAGTATACAAATAGTATAAGATGGAGAAAATACGCAAGAAGTGAAGATTCAGACCATATTTATTTATGACTCTCTTTACATCGTAAGTTTAACCCCTGACAAAGTCGGCTTTGTCTTTCATCCTATTGGGTTGATAAAATAGTGTACTAGTCAAGTACTGACTGCTCCCACTTCCTCTCAAAACTGCTGTGCCTAAATTAGAAACGATTATTATTATTATTATTATTTTCGTTTTTATTTTAGTTTTTCTTATTTGTGTCATTATTTTTGGGTGGCTAGTGGCAAAAATGATGCAGTGTTTGGACAAAAATGCATTTAGTTTCATCACTTCATAATTTGAGTTCAAATCTTACCAAAGTTGACGACTTTAACTTTTGTCCTTCTGGGGTATTAATGAAATATAATAAGTAGTAATCATGTATTGGCGGCCATTTAAGGTGGGGGTGTCAATCTCACAGACTAAATCTTCCTTCCTTGCTTCCCACCAAAACATTTATCTGGCCAACTGCCTATGTAAGAAAACATTATTATTATTATTATTATTATTTTGAATATTCTTTCTGACCAATTATTTTTATCAGCTGTTGCCAGCCATAATGGAAACCTTTTGTTTCCTACATCAGTTTCCATGGAGATAGCATCAGCTATTCCAACCACACCACAAGCACCACAAACAACAATAACAACAACAAAACTTCTTGAGGGAACCTCTATGAGGTCACTTGTCCTGCTAGAAATAGCAACTCAATTTGTCAAAATCATACCCTACAAATTTTCAAAAAAAAAAAAAATATAGAGGTGAAAAAGACAGAATGGAGAATGTAGTTGTGAATTTACAAAAAAAAAAAAAAAAGAAAAAGACAGGATAGTCACAACTGGATTGTCTTTGGGCATATATCTGCTGAACCAGGGCTAACCAGCAGTTAAACATCTCTACCAACAACCGCAACAACAGCACTCGACTGAACACTAATAATCTATGCAGTCCCTCCTAATTTCCTCCCAAGATCTGTCACACACACATATTTGCGCATGTGCGCACACACATGTACACACACACACAGTGGATCTGGAACTTGTATCTTGTTGTATAAAGTGATCTGTTCTCCGTTAGGGATTAAATTGCAGCTGTTTTCTTCTTCTCATTCACGTTTCTTTCTTTAATCATCTTGGACAGTATTTTATTTTTGCAGGTAAAGGTAGAGAGAGAGAGAGAGTTTCCTCTTCGGTCATCTTGAGTATGGAGGAAGTTGCAGTGTCTGATGTTTTTAGCTTTTTCTGTCTCTGTCACACTCTGCCACTCTCAATTTCTTTCTCTCTGCATCGTATCAGCTTCATATCAAGATGGCAGATAACTACAAGGTGTTGTTGAGATGTTCATTGACTGCATGCAGATTTGAACCAGTGCTTTATTTTTTAGAGAGAGGGACACAGGAAGTGGGAGGGTGATATAAAGGGCAAGAGAGAGAAATGGAGACTATATGAAGTGGGAGATAGGGCTGGATTGACCCTGGAGAAATGCAGTCAATATATTTAGAATTGTACGAGATTTGACTGAAAAGTTCATAGGCTGATCAAGATACTCTCATGGAATGTGACCAATTGAGGTTTATTTTTCAACATAGTCCCTTTTGTGATCCACACACTTCTTCCATTGGTGTTGCAGTACTTGGATCCCATTGGTGAAGAAGCTTTCATCCTATTGGTCAAAAAAAATAGTCATCAACAGTAGAAATGATATCATCACTGCAATACTGGTTCACAACCAAATGGTTTTCTTTACGTCGGGAAAACAGGTGATAGTCAGATGGGGCCAAATTAGGAGAATAGAGAGGGTGATCAACCTGTTCAAAGCTACAATCAAAAAGCCATTGAAATGAAGGACTTATGAGCTGGAGCATTGTTCTGATAAAGTAAGGTTCCTTTTGTCAGTTTTCCTGGGCATTTGGTCTTGATAGCCTTTCATATCTGCCTCAGCAATTTGGCATAGTACTCTCTATTGATGGCGTGGCACTTTTGAAGATAGTCAATAAACACAACGCCTTTTGCATCCCAAAAAACTGAGGCCATCACCTTCCCTGCAGATGAAATGACCTGAGCTTTCTTTGGTGGAAGTGAGGAGGTTTATTTCCACTGCATGTATTGTCTTTTTGCCTTTGGTTCAATGTGATGAAACTAACACTCATCCTGCATCAGGAAACATTCAAAGAAGCCAGCTGGATCTGTCTCAAAAAATATCAGATTTTCCTGTGTTGTGATCAGCCTACTGCACTTTTGATCAGGTGTCAGAAAACATGGCCCCCACTAAGTAGAAACCTTTATCATACAGAGTTCATTGTGCAGAATATTCTCAACTCTCTCATGGGATATGCTAATAACATTGGCTATTTAATTTCTAGTCAATCTCCTGTCATCTATCACCATATAGTGAACACAATTTTTTCCTCAGTGGTGGAAGCTTCAGGATGTTCAGACCTTGGGTCGTCTTCAAAACGCTCCCTTCTCCTCCTAAATTCAGCTTCTCGCTTTTGCACTGTTGATAAAGCTGGAGCGTCATCCCCTAATGTAGCAATCATGTTAGCATGAATGTCCTATGGGGTTAAGCCCTATTTCTGCAGGTACTTGATAAGACCATGAAACCAAATTTTGTCCATTTTCAAGAGAAGTTGCTACTAGTTACTTTTGAAGTCTTCTTTGAACAGTCAGATGTCAGTTTCCTTGAAACGAACCAGTACAGTTATAAGAAGAGTTGAAATGAATGCATGCAGAATTTCACAGGTCTAGCCTACTTCGTAGTCAACCTATGAACTTCTAATCCCCACTCCTATGTCTCTTAACCAATGAAAATGGATTGGTTAAGTCAACAGAATGACAACAGGATTCCAAAAGTCCTAATGCAAAGCCAGCTCCATGATGGAAGGAGAAGCATAGGAAGATCATGGCTAAGATATAAAGACAAGGTCAGAGCTAACCTGAGAGTGACAAAGATTCTGCCAGAAACATTTGAAAAAACTGCATTGAACTGTAAGGAATGTAGGTTAACTTACTATAAAGCCATAAAAAACCATGAATAAAGCCTCCTAGAACATCTCATAGAACTGAGAGCAAAGACAAAGTCTCAAACTAACATACCACCTGTTTTGTTTAATAATGCTTTATGTCTAGCCTGTGGACTATATATATATTTCTGTGGGATATATATATTCATTCCAGTTTATGAATTATACATGCATACACTGTATGTGTGTATGTGTGGTGTATGAGAGAAAGTGTGTTTTTGTAGCAATTACACCATTAATTCCCTACTGTATTGTTATAACTGTTTCCAAGCTGAATTTCGTTTACAGTTGCAAAAATAGGGGTAGCTTATCCTGTTCAGGCTATATTATTAGCATTATCCTGCGTTTGAGAATTTAAAATCACTTCTTTAACTTTCTAAGACATCTCAACGCTTCTAAAAGCAAACTTCGTTTGTTTGTTTACGTTTATCGTAATTTGAATTTATATATATATATATATACATATATATATATATATATATATATAAATATATATATATATATATATATATATATATGTGGGAGAATGTACGAAAAAACAACAACAGACGAGGACTTAAAAATATATAAATAGATAGAAGTATTTCTAAATTTCATTGTTACAATGATCAGTGATAGTCCCAAAGTTTCCAGTGTTTGTTGCAAGTTTGTATCTAAGATGTTCTGCATCTTGCTAGAAAGCAAAAGTTTATGTTGGTTATAAAAAAACTGTGTTCAGCATATTTCCTTAAAAGGAGTCGGTTGCCATTACAAGAATCCATCCTACACAAGCTTTCACCCTTGAAAACAAATCATCTTTGTGGTTAGTCTAATGACCATTTGAATCTATGTTGAAGTTGACAGGAGAATCCACTATATTTGATAATGAATAGGAAAAAAAAAGTACTCAGTAACTGCAATGAAGTATAAATGATATAATTAAATCAGCTGAAACGACAAGATTCAAGAAACCATACTTTATCTGTATCGGCAGTTAACCACTTTGATTAGAAAACGTATACACTAAATCGTATAACGAGACGGCGGGCTTATCCATATAAATAGAATGGGAGGAAGAGAGCCTGCCATATGTCGACCCAATAGAGGGACCAGCTATCCGAGTTGATAGTACCAGGGTAGATAAAGCAATTATGAGTATGAAGACCGGGAAAGCCCCCGGCCCATCAGGAATCACTGCAGAGATGCTCAAAATATCTGGCAGTGTTGGCTATAGCCTAGTCACCCGTATTACGAACAAGGTGATACACGAAGGAGTCATACCCAATGACTGGTATAGCAGCACCATAGTCAACTGCTACAAAGGTAAAGGTGATGCTTTAGATACAAATAATTACAGAGGCATCAAGCTGTTAGATCAGGTTATGAAAGTTACAGAGAGGGTCATAGCCCAACTAATTAGGGAGCGAATCAATTTAGATGAGATGCAGTTTGGGTTCGTGCCAGGTAAAAGCACTACTGATGCCTTATTTCTAGTAAGACAGCTGCAGGAGAAATACCTAGCCAAGGATAAACCTCTGTACCTGGCTTTCGTTGACATGGAGAAAGCCTTTGACAGGGTCCCCCGATCCCTTATCTGGTGGTCAATGAGGAAACTTGGGATAGAAGAATGGTTAGTGAGAGCTGTGCGAGCCATGTACAGAGATGCTGCCAGTAAGGTGAGGGTTGGAAATGAGTACAGCAATAAATTCCGGGTAGAGGTAGGGGTCCACCAAGGTTCCGTCCTCATCCCCCTCTTATTTATCATAGTCCTCCAGGCAATCACAGAGGAGTTCAAGACAGGTTGCCCCTGGGAGCTCCTCTATGCTGATGACCTTGCCCTAATTGCGGAGTCACTATCAGAACTAGAGGAGAAGTTTCAGGTGTGGAAGCAAGGTCTAGAATTGAAGGGCCTTAGAGTCAACTTAGCTAAAACCAAAATCCTAATAAGTAGGAAGGTAGATAAAACACAAACCCCTTCAGGTAGATGGCCCTGCTCAGTATGTAGAAAAGGAGTAGGTAGTAACTCTATAAGATGTACCCCGTGCAAGCTATGGACACATAAGAGGTGCAGCAACATCAAAGGCAGGTTAACTAGGAAGTTAGTTTTTGTTTGTGGCAGATGTTCAGGTGCAATAAAGACAGTAAACAAACAGGAAACAACTTCTATCTCATTCCAGGGTGAAAAACTAGAGGTAGTCGATAGCTTCCGCTATCTGGGTGACCAAGTTAGTAGTGGGGGTGGGTGCGCTGAAAGTGTAGCTGCTAGAATAAGAATAGCCTGGGCAAAGTTTAGAGAGCTCTTACCCCTGCTGGCGACAAAGGGATTCTCACTCAGAGCAAAAGGCAGACTGTATGACGCATGTGTACGAACAGCCATGCTACATGGCAGTGAAACATGGGCTGTAACTGCTGAGGATGTACGTAAGCTTGCAAGGAATGAAGCCAGTATGCTCCGTTGGATGTGTAATGTCAATGTGAATACCCGTCAGAGTGTAAGTATCTTGAGAGAAAAGCTGAACATTAGAAGCATCAGTTGTGGTGTGCAAGAGAGACGATTGCGCTGGTATGGACATGTGGTGAGAATGGATGAGGATAGCTGCGTGAAAAAGTGCCACACCCTAACAGTTGAAGGAACCTGTGGAAGATGTAGGCCCAGGAAGACCTGGGCTGAGGTGGTGAGGCAAGACCCTCGTACATTGGGCCTCACCGAGGCGATGACTACTGACCGAGACCTTTGGAAATGTGCTGTGCGTGAGAAGACCCGGCATGCCAAGTAAGATCGTTGCCAGTGCCCCTGGACTGGCTCTTGTGCGGGTGGCACATAAGATGCACCAATTTGAGCGTGGCCGTTAGGCGTTAGGAAGGGCATCCAGCTGTAGAAACTCTGCCAAATTTAGATTGGAGCCTGGTGTTGCCATCCGGTTTCACCAGTCCTCAGTTAAGTCGTCCAACCCATGCTAGCATGGAATGCGGACGTTAAACGATGATGATGATGATAATGATGATGTAATCATTGATTAGACATAAGTTAATAATCATAAATTTTGAATGTAGATGTTCTGTTTGCAACACATGCAGGATACAGGTTGAGGAAAATTATAAATTAATGTACTTACCTTTGCTTCGTAAGCCCCTTTAATCAGTCCCATGAATTCTGACATGCAGTTACCTGTAAAATGTATATATATATATAGAAAGATATAAATATAGATAGGCATGTGTGTCTATGTGTGTGTGTGTGTGGGTATTGGTTTCAAATTTTGGCACCAGGCCAGCAAATTCGGGAGAGGGGTTAAGTCAATTACATCGACCCCAGTGTGTAACTGGTACGTATTTTATTGACCCCGAAAGGATGAAAGGCAAAGTTAACCTTGATAGAATTTGAATTCAGAAAATGAAGACAGATGAAGAGCTGCTTAACTTAATTGTTCCGCAAAAGATATCGGTAGAATAAGTACCAGGCTTTAAAACAAATGAGTATTGAAGTTGATTTGTTTGAGATGGCCATGAACTAATAACTAAAACAAAGTAAAAGGTTATATATATATATATATATATATATATATGTAATATATATACATATGTATGTATATAATATATGTATATATAGACATGTATATACATATATATGTAATATATGTTATTTACATATATGTAATATACATATATAATATATATGCATATATATATATATATATATATATATATATATATATATACATATACACACACACACATACATACGTATATTTATGTAAATAATATTTGAATATATATATATATATGTATGTGTATATATCTATGCATATATACATGCATACATACGTACATACATCCATACTCCTGTTTGTGTGTGTGTGCACATATGTGGACCTACGTCAATTGCGTGTGTGCACATGTGTCAATTGCGTGTGTGCAAATATATATTTTTTAACGGCGGAAGGGAGATAAATCGTGAAACCTGTGAAAATAGTTTCATTTTTACGACATAAAATTGTGCTAAAAATAGAAGTAAAAGTCTGCTTAAATCCAGTGATTCTTCTTTGTATTAATCCGTTCTGGCCTTCTGAGCTATGTTCTCTCCATCCCACTTTTTGTTTTTGAAGCTGAGATGGGTTAGACTCATTTGTTTTACTAGAAAACCACACAATAATTACATTTATACTCTTTTACTCGTTTCAGTCATTTTGACTGCGGCCATGCTGGAGCACCGCCTTTAATCGAGCAAATCGATCGCAGGACTTATTCTTTGCAAGCCTAGTACTTATTCTGTCCGTCTCTTTTTGCCGAACCGCTATGTTACGGGGATGTAAACACTCCAGCATCGGTTGTCAAGTGATGGTGGGAGGGGGGGGTGGACAAACACAAACACACACACACACATATATATATATATATATATATATATATATATATATATATATATATATAATTATGTGTATTTCTTCTATCTTAATGAATAAAAATTCTTCTGATAGAATAAATGGGTTAATAGAAACCAATGTAGCAAAGAACACAAAATAACTGTGGTTTAGTTCCTGTTTTTAAGGCAGGAACTCCTTGAAATTTTGGGTATTTGAGTATATTTAAGAAGTTAAGGAATCGAGAAAACGCATGTTATAATTGCATACTTTATTCCTACATATGTTTCAAAGGATTACAACCTGTGTGATCCATAGGGATCTTTGATATTAAAATTGTAACATTCTCATCAGGGAAAGCATGGAAATCATCTTAAACGTAAGACATTATGACCGATTATGAAAACAATAGATGGATAAGGTTATGACTTGATTCATTTGAAAAAAACCGTTAGAGAATTGGACGCTGCCGGATAGTGGGTTGGACAACACATACCAATAAATGTGTGAGAACGTACATGCATACATTAATACATATACACAAACACACACATATATATATATATATGTATATACATATACCTACATATGTGCACTTGTATATACATATATATATGTCTCTCTCGCTCTCTATCTATCTATTACTCGAAAGTTCGCGCGTCCGCGCTAGCTAGTCGTCAGTGGTCGATCATATTATTTTTAAACTTCAAACTTCATTTGTTTTCTATTTTGATAAATTCTCTCTGTTGAAAATTATATTTTTATATTTGAAATAATTTGCAATTTCAGGAAATATGTTTTTATATTAAATTTGTGTTTTCTACTCACGACTAGCTAGCGCGGACGCGCGAACTTTCGAGTGATAGATAGATAGATAGAGAGAGAGAGAGAGACAGACAGACATATAGCTCGCTCCGGCCAGTCATGGTATTAGCTGTCAGTAGCCAAAGAATCGACAGGCCAGCAACAGGCATGCAGGCAGACAGACAGATACTTCACTAGCAGTGAGCACTTTCATATGTGGAAATACGTCAATTGCGTGTGTGCACATGTGTCAATTGCGTGTGTGCAAATATATATTTTTTAACGGCGCAAGGGAGATAAATCGGGAAACCTGTGAAAATAGTTTCATTTTTACCACATAAAATTGTGCTAAAAATAGAAGTCAAAGTCTGCTTAAATCCAGTGATTCTTCTTTGTATTAATCCGTTCTGGCCTTCAGAGCTATGTCCTCTCCACCACACTTTTTTTTTGAAGCTGAGATGGGTTAGACTCATTTGTTTTACTAGAAAACCACACAATAATTACATTTATACTCTTTTACTCGTTTCAGTCATTTTGACTGCGGCCATGCTGGAGCACCGCCTTTAGTCGAGCAAATCGACCCCGGGACTTATTCTTTGTAAGCCTAGTACTTATTCTATCGGTCTTTTTTTTTGCCGAACCACTAAGTTATGGGGACGTAAACACACCAGCATCGGTTGTCAAGCGATGGTGGGGGACAAACACAAACACACATACGTACATACATACATAGGACGAACTTTACGAGCAGTCATTACATATATTTTACAAAATATAAAAACTTTTAAAAACTTTGACTGTCGTATTGTGCCCTGTACGAGAACTGCCGTCGTGACGGCAACGCATCCCGAGCACCCAGCCTCAGCCTCCGACACGCTCGCTCTCTCACTCTCCTGCCTGTGGTCAGCCAAGCAACACTGTGACGCTCTATGTACCTATATTACTGTTTCGTCTCTTTGTTTCCATTATCTCTTTCACCTCATATTACAAGATGCTTCCAAAGAGGAAATATACATCTTCACCTGCAGCAGGGAGCGCCAAGAAAAAAAGGAGAGATATTGATCTTGACACGAAAATGAAAATCATTAGACTACGAAGGCGGGAAAGGGTATCGTAGACGATACGGGCCCGGCACATTCTACCATCTCTACTATTCTGAAGGATAGAGTTAAAGTGAAGGAGGCAGCTGATGTGTTTTACATTAACTAAGGACTGTCTTATTGCTAAGGAACTTTTTTCTTTTTCGTTATCCAAATGAAAAAAACTTCCTAAATATATGAAAGGAATGTTAATCTTTCACCCGCCTCTCAGCTATTTTGACCAAAATATCAATAACAATAGAGTCGATCTGAAAAACTACTTTAAAATGCCTTTCAATAAATGTATATATGAAACACAGGAAATCTGCTTTTCCCACAAAATGTTCTCATAAAACAGGGATGTATTTTATACACAATTAAATACAATATCTTTAAAATAAATGTAATTATTGTGTGGGTTTTCAAGTAAAACAAATGAGTCTAACCCATCTCAGCTTCCCAAAAAAAAATGAGGGTTTTAATTGAACAAATCGACCCCAGGACTTTTTAAGGCTTATTCTATTGGTCTCTTTTGCTGAACTGCTAAATTATGTGGATATAAACCCACCGACACTATCAAGCAGTGGTGGGAGACAAAGACACACGCACACACACACACATATGATGGGCTTCTCCCAGTTTCTCTCTACCAAACCCACTCACAAGGCTTTGGTCAATCTGAAGTTGTAGTAGAAGACACTTGCCCACTGTGCCACGCATTGGGACTGAACCCAAAACCATGTGGTTGGAAGCAAGCCTCTTACCACACAAAGAGTTTGGTTTGGATTATTGCTGTGATTTCTTTCCTTGAATTAAAAAAATAACTCATGGTAAACAATTTATAAGATTTTTTTTATTGATAAATCTTTGTATTGATTAATATTGATAATATCTATTTTTCTTAGAGTAAGAAAATTATATTGAAGAAAAATAAAAAATACAAAAAAAAAAAACAAAAGAAATCAAATAAGAAACAGTTTGGTGGAGGGTAACAGAGTTTTTTTGTGAACCATTTTTTATATGGAGTTCTTTGGGAAAATATATTTTAGGTTTTAGCTAAAAAAAGAAATATTATGAAAGAAATCTGTTAACAGGAAGAAGTCTTTGAAAAAACAAAATTATGATAAAACCTTATTTGAAAATCTAAAATCTAATGTTTGCTACATCCACCCTCTTAATACATTGATTTTCGATTCTCCGTGGTATGTTTTTATTTTACTGTCATTATGTGATAACTCCATTATTGGATCCAAAATTATGTTTTGCATTCCTATTACTACACTACAACTCACTATGCACAATACACTGCCATTACATACTATTGTCCAATTCAGAATGAGATGATTAGGCCTGGTGGTTTGGACACTGGTGATTTGGCATGGCTAACTGAACAGTTAACCTGATTTTGTATCAGTACTTTTTGGCACTGGAGGCAAACATACACATGCACATGCATGTAGAAATACACACGTACAGATAGAGAAAGAGACATTTGTATGCATACATACAGACATAACAAGGTTCTCACACACAAATAGATGAATTGAGAGATAGATAGATAAATAGATAGATAGACAGACAGACAGACAGATAGATAGAAAGAGAGAGATAAGCATGAGATGATTATGTCTGATGTCAAATCAGCATCGGATCAGCAATGCCAAATAGCCAACCCTAACCCTAACCCAAACGTCTCCTACCAACCTGACAAGAGTTTCTGTATTATACTTATCTCAATACTACATGTTACTGCTGTAAACTCCCCACTCTCCTACATGTTATTACTGTAAACCCCATAATCCTACATCTTAATGCTGTTCTGTTACCATATGTGATATATCATTATAGTAGAACACCCCTTATTTCTATATGTAACTACCTTAAGCTCTCCTTAGTCTTACATGTTACTACTGCTCTATTATTCTTAGTTCTACATATTACTACATTACTAAAGTAAACTTTCTTTGCATCACATGTTACCTCTGTAAAGTTACCCTTTGTCTTACATATTACTACAGTAAATTTCTCATATTTCGAAACGGAACTACAGTTAACTCCACAGTCTGACATCTTACTACTATAAACTCTACTTAATCCTCCATGTCACAGTTGTGGTCTCACCATGGTCCTATGTATCACTACTATAACTTCTTCTAACTGCCACAAGTTACCTCAGTTGATTCCACCCTACACAATGTTATTGCTAGATTCTGCTGATTGTCATGTATTACTGTAATTGTTATCAATCAAGCTGTCTCTAAGACTTGACTTTGAAGAATTGAGAAATTCTTGTAAGATTAGAAAAAAAATGACCCACAGAAAAAAAATCATCAAATCTGATAAAAGAAATGAAATAGCTGCCAGTGAAGGTTCCATAAAGACTGGAATGATTTTTTAAATAGCCATTTTTACTAAACTTAAAAATATTTCAGATGTCATTAAATTTGGTGAAGCAACTGTTATGAGAGATTCGATGAAAAACAGATGATTTTAAACCAATCAAATTATCTTGAAAATTGTTTAGTATTACAAAATTTGGTAAAAACCTTTAAATGCTTGTTGGATATTCTATAAAGCACAAGATGAGTTTGACCATATCTAAATTTTCCAATTAATTTGAAATTAATTAAGAAAATAAAATGGTTCTGTAAAATGACCTAGTTTCATATTTATTATTTTACTATTCTTATGTTTGAAATTTTTCTTAGCAAAAGGTTCATAAATTAAATTATCATATAAGATTTTCATGTAAATATAAAAACACTTTAAGATTAAAGATTTTATATTGTAAAACCATGAGAAGGTTTCACATAAAAAGGATTTTAAACCAATTTTACTAAACTTAAGCATCTTTAAAAGTGCATTTATAAAATTTGGTGAAAGAATTAACCACATGGAAGATTTTATTAAAATAAATAATTTTTATACTACTTCGGTTTTAATGTCAAAATATTGTCAAAACTCCAAAAATTTGAATAATCTCTCAAAGATAAAAATAAAATATATATTAGCTGCCAGAGAAGATTCCACGATGAAGGATTTTTTAAATCAAATTTTGAAGTAAAAGAAAGATTGTTATCTTGAAAGTCTTCCAAAGGTATTGTAATGTGAATTTTGTGAGTTTCCTTTGTATTTTAACCAAATGAGAAAGGATTGGTGTTGGTATCTCAAAAATCAAGAATTTCTCAGAAATATGTCAATTTGTTACAGCCAAATCTCTTATAGTCCATATAAAATAAAATTTAAATCTTTAAAATATTATTGTGAGTGATTACCATTCATATTAGATATTATCATTATCTAAAATATTAGCTTCATATAACATCATTAATATTGTCATCAGTTTTTTGAAATATATGAAAATTATGCTACAGTTTCATGCCAAGATAGCTGAAATTTTGCATAGGGGGCACATTTTTCTCAAGAAGACCATGTGATTATTTCTCATAACTTCTAAGAAAGGAATTGCTTGGATGCAATGATTCCAAATAAATCAACATTTGTAGAACAACTGAAAATTGACAATTTTTAAAAGTTATTTATCTAAAGTTTAGTGAATCCATGTGATTGCATTTACTTAGGTATTAAGAAACCCAGGTGCTTAAGCCAGTTTGATATATAAAATATCATCTAACATTACTATTATTATCATCATACTATAAAGTATTATTATATAACAGGTAAGTAATGCATACTTCCACTACACATACAAAAAGAATAAAAAAATTATCTGGGCCATATAAAAGAAAAAGAAATTTTTTTCATTTATTAGGAAGGAACCCTAATAAAAACCAGGGTCTGAGAAAACTAGTGGTGGTCATCCTGGCAGAAATTACTTTACAGTGAAGTTTATAAATTTTGACAAAAAGTTTTACAAATTTTATGAACATCACTAAAAGAACAGCTGTTATGGAAGATTCCAGAAAAAAAATGTTAAGGATCTTTGAATAAATTTGATAATAATGTTGGCTGAATAACATTGTTAACCATATATTTAGAGGGAAATGGGGTACAGTTGATGAAATCAGCCCTAGCACTTGACTGGTGCTTTAATTTTATTAATTCTGGGAGGAAGAAGTTGGAAAGTCTATCTTGGAAGAGTTTTATCAGAGAGACAAAATACATCATAGAATAGAATCTTATGAGATATTACTATTAAGAAATAACAAAATACCACAAATATCTCACACATTTGCTAAAGTAAAATGATAAAATATCAGGATAGCTGCCATGGAAGTTTCCAGGAAAATTGTGGTCTTCAAACCAATTTATATTGACTGCTTCAGAATGCTTTGTGCCATATCAACTGTAACAATAAAATAAGAGAAATTATAATTAGAGAGAATGGTTAGCAAAAGTATGAATATTACAGTAAAGTTTATATATTTTGTTGTGTCTAGGGAGAGTCATTATGCTAATATACACAGGTTCAATTCCACTCCTTTATTATTAGTTATTTGGTTAAATTGAGAGAAATCACTGCAAAGGTTGGAAGTGGCAAAGAAAGAACTTTGTTAAAAAAAAAAAGAAACAGAAAAACAAAGACGCAACTGATTGTTTAACCAATAAGTTAAAAAAATGACCAATTCATTGGATAGATATTTCACCAATTGACATAATAAAAGAGAAGAATTGAAGGAAATCACAAAGGATCAAAATAAGTGGGGAAATGCAAGCATGCTTTGGACAGAATTTATTGAGGATGATTTTCTACAGTTGGATGTCCTTCCTATCATCAATCCTCACTTGGCCAGACATGTTTTTGCAGAATACTGGAAATGAACAACATTGTTAATATGACAGACACACATTTACAACTATTCTACTAAGGCAAGACAAAGAAACCTATATGCACCGATATCAAAACACACACACACATTGGTATTACATAAATGCACTCAGTCCACTCTGTAAGGTTGTTGGTGTTGGGAAGGGCATCCTAACATAAAACCCATGCCAAAACAGGCAGTGGAACTTGGTGCAGTCCATTGGCTTGCCAGTTTCTATCAAACCATCCAACCCATGCCAGTATGAAAAATGGACATTAAAAGATGATATGATGATGATACACAAACACACACACACACATGCAAATGTCAAGCATCTTTTAGTCTCCCTCTACCAAGGTACAAGATAATGCATGGTTAATTCAAAACAAAGCTGAATAAACAAGCATTACATTTGAGAGATTAATCTGAATGCTAACTGGTTAAGAAATTAGCATTTTATTTCTATCACTGACTGAAGTATTACAAATAGAGCTAAGCTAAAAACGACATGAAGAAACATGACTACTTACTGGTTGCCTTCTTACAACACGGGTTTGAAATTCTTCTTGATAGGCTGCCAACACTTGAAGTATTCATTGTCAACTTTATGACAAGTGTCATTACCCCATTTAGTTAGTGCCATACTAAGGGAACTTTCAAACATAAATGACTGTAAACAATATCGGGAACAGAAGGATTAATAACATAGAAAATATTTCATTTGAATCATGAATAATTACATAACTTATACAACAAACAAATTAGATAATTAATTCTATATGAGAATATATGTTGTCTCTGGATGAATAGTACAGTAAATTTGCTTTCAGTGATGTATTTTCATCAATACATAGATGGATAATTTATCTTAATACTGCTTCTATATATAACAAATATGCATATATATGTGTGTGTGTGTGAGTGTGTGCACGAGCAATATATATATATATATATATATATATATGTATATATATATATATATATATACACATGAATATGAGGGTATTGAATACATATGTATATATGTAGGGGGTGTACATATGTCTGTGTGTGTGTTGACTGTTTGAAATGGTATACACATTTTATATTTTAAGAATATATATATATATATATATACACACATACACAATCCAGTCAAACAGTACATGTAGCAGGGGTGTGAATGTACTGCAGCTGAATGAATCTGAGCAAGAGATTTAAATCTCAATCCTAAGTTACCAGACAATCATAGTCTTTCTTGTAGGGTTGTAACTCCAACACCAACATCAAATTTACAACTCCTTACCAAAACAACAATCATCATTACCATATTAGTTTGTAAAAACTGTATGATAGATCTAATCTGTTGTTCAGTTTAATGCCACCACTTGGCACTTTGGTAACATTAACCGAATTGGACTTTGTTGCAAATGTTCTAACCGTATCTCCACTTTGAATATAATTCAGTATACAGAGGAACTCTTTCCTACCACAGCTAGCTATGACCTGTGGTTTTTTTGTTTCTCCTACCTATCACTGGTCATAGATGCCATACACAGCTTCTTTTCCATCCAACTTAAGGTGTAACAGATCAGACTAACAACTTACCATTGTTCCCTCAGCAATTTTCATTGGCTTCAGATCCATTGTTGAGTTCTTCTCAAAACATTCAGCATCAGGTCCATGGGGTGTCATAATGCTGTGCAAGGATCCTCCACCAGGAAGGAAGCCTGACTCCTGTCGACAAAACAAAGAGAGTTTATAGATTACATAATATAATATAATATAATATAATATAGAATAAATATATACGCCCTTTTAAAGCATAGCCAGGCTCATGGGCCCAGTTTCCCGGTTTCAATGGCATATGTGTTCCCCAGTTGGACGGGACGCTAGTCCATCGCAGCGTTACTCATTTTTGCTAGCTGAGTGCACTGGAGCAACGGGAAACAAAGTGTTTTGCTGAAGAACACAATACGTTGCCCGGTCCAGGAATCGAAACCACAATCTTACGATCATGGTGCTGACACCCTAACCACTAGGCCACGTGCCTCCACATAATATATATATATATATATATATATATATATATATATATATATATATATATATATATGTATATGTATATGTATATATATGTATATGTATATATATATACTTTTGTTATTTACACCACCTGTCCTCGTCTGTTGTTATTTTTTGTATATTCTCCCATATATATATATATATATATATATATATATATATGTATATGTATATGTATATATACATATACATATACATATACATATATATATATATATATATATATATATATATATATGTGTGTGTGTAGGGTAAGCCAACATTCAGCAGAATATAAGTTCAACACACTCTGGAATTGTCAAAGACATGCTCATTTACAACCATCATGTAATGTCTAGACAAGGGTACATACACACACACACATCTGCCGCTATGTATATATATATATATGCACACATCCATACTTGAACCAACGAAGGATCATCTGCATAGTTTCTCAGTCTCATAGCAGTATCAGCTAGATTCTTGAGCCATACCTTGCTATCTTTAAAAAAACCCACCATTTCACATGATATAATGTAGTCAAGTGTATGCTGATCCTGGAAGAAAGACTGGATCGTCATAACTGGAAAGCCTTTGATTTCAGGTCTCCTTGAGCAATGGTGATTCAGGGTTAAAATATCACATCTTCCTATGGTAACTTAATAAATGGTAATGGAAGAATGGTGGTAGCAGGGAATTGTACCAATGTGCCAGAAGGGAGGCTAGGCGACAGGTTTATTTAGCCAGAGGGGAAGCAGATAAGAAAAGATTTTCCAATGTTCTGCGCCGTGAGGACCAAAGACTTGAGGTATTTCGTGTTGCAAGACAGTGTAGGAGAGAGAATAGTGATGTCGTAGGAGAGAAATGTGTTCGCATGGATGATGGTACGCTTGCACTAAATGAGGATGCAAAGAAAGAGGTCTGGAGATGCCACTACGATAGATTGCTTAATAAAGAGAATGAATGGGAGGAAGAGAGCCTGCCATATGTCGACCCAATAGAGGGACCAGCTATCCGAGTTGATAGTACCAGGGTAGATAAAGCAATTATGAGTATGAAGACCGGGAAAGCCCCCGGCCCATCAGGAATCACTGCAGAGATGCTCAAAATATCTGGCAGTGTTGGCTATAGCCTAGTCACCCGTATTACGAACAAGGTGATACACGAAGGAGTCATACCCAATGACTGGTATAGCAGCACCATAGTCAACTGCTACAAAGGTAAAGGTGATGCTTTAGATACAAATAATTACAGAGGCATCAAGCTGTTAGATCAGGTTATGAAAGTTACAGAGAGGGTCATAGCCCAACTAATTAGGGAGCGAATCAATTTAGATGAGATGCAGTTTGGGTTCGTGCCAGGTAAAAGCACTACTGATGCCTTATTTCTAGTAAGACAGCTGCAGGAGAAATACCTAGCCAAGGATAAACCTCTGTACCTGGCTTTCGTTGACATGGAGAAAGCCTTTGACAGGGTCCCCCGATCCCTTATCTGGTGGTCAATGAGGAAACTTGGGATAGAAGAATGGTTAGTGAGAGCTGTGCGAGCCATGTACAGAGATGCTGCCAGTAAGGTGAGGGTTGGAAATGAGTACAGCAATAAATTCCGGGTAGAGGTAGGGGTCCACCAAGGTTCCGTCCTCATCCCCCTCTTATTTATCATAGTCCTCCAGGCAATCACAGAGGAGTTCAAGACAGGTTGCCCCTGGGAGCTCCTCTATGCTGATGACCTTGCCCTAATTGCGGAGTCACTATCAGAACTAGAGGAGAAGTTTCAGGTGTGGAAGCAAGGTCTAGAATTGAAGGGCCTTAGAGTCAACCTAGCTAAAACCAAAATCCTAATAAGTAGGAAGGTAGATAAAACACAAACCCCTTCAGGTAGATGGCCCTGCTCAGTATGTAGAAAAGGAGTAGGTAGTAACTCTATAAGATGTACCCCGTGCAAGCTATGGACACATAAGAGGTGCAGCAACATCAAAGGCAGGTTAACTAGGAAGTTAGTTTTTGTTTGTGGCAGATGTTCAGGTGCAATAAAGACAGTAAACAAACAGGAAACAACTTCTATCTCATTCCAGGGTGAAAAACTAGAGGTAGTCGATAGCTTCCGCTATCTGGGTGACCAAGTTAGTAGTGGGGGTGGGTGCGCTGAAAGTGTAGCTGCTAGAATAAGAATAGCCTGGGCAAAGTTTAGAGAGCTCTTACCCCTGCTGGCGACAAAGGGATTCTCACTCAGAGCAAAAGGCAGACTGTATGACGCATGTGTACGAACAGCCATGCTACATGGCAGTGAAACATGGGCTGTAACTGCTGAGGATGTACGTAAGCTTGCAAGGAATGAAGCCAGTATGCTCCGTTGGATGTGTAATGTCAATGTGAATACCCGTCAGAGTGTAAGTATCTTGAGAGAAAAGCTGAACATTAGAAGCATTAGTTGTGGTGTGCAAGAGAGACGATTGCGCTGGTATGGACATGTGGTGAGAATGGATGAGGATAGCTGCGTGAAAAAGTGCCACACCCTAACAGTTGAAGGAACCTGTGGAAGATGTAGGCCCAGGAAGACCTGGGCTGAGGTGGTGAGGCAAGACCCTCGTACATTGGGCCTCACCGAGGCGATGACTACTGACCGAGACCTTTGGAAATGTGCTGTGCGTGAGAAGACCCGGCATGCCAAGTAAGATCGTTGCCAGTGCCCGTGGACTGGCTCTTGTGCGGGTGGCACATAAGATGCACTAATTTGAGTGTGGCCGTTAGGCGTTAGGAAGGGCATCCAGCTGTAGAAACTCTGCCAAATTTAGATTGGAGCCTGGTGTTGCCATCCGGTTTCACCAGTCCTCAGTTAAGTCGTCCAACCCATGCTAGCATGGAATGCGGACGTTAAACGATGATGATGATGATAATGATGATGTAATCATTGATTAGACATAAGTTAATAATCATAAATTTTGAATGTAGATGTTCTGTTTGCAACACATGCAGGATACAGGTTGAGGAAAATTATAAATTAATGTACTTACCTTTGCTTCGTAAGCCCCTTTAATCAGTCCCATGAATTCTGACATGCAGTTACCTGTAAAATGTATATATATATATAGAAAGATATAAATATAGATAGGCATGTGTGTCTATGTGTGTGGGTATTGGTTTCAAATTTTGGCACCAGGCCAGCAAATTCGGGAGAGGGGTTAAGTCAATTACATCGACCCCAGTGTGTAACTGGTACGTATTTTATTGACCCCGAAAGGATGAAAGGCAAAGTTAACCTCGATAGAATTTGAATTCAGAAAATGAAGACAGATGAAGAGCTGCTTAACTTAATTGTTCCGCAAAAGATATCGGTAGAATAAGTACCAGGCTTTAAATCAAATGAGTATTGAAGTTGATTTGTTTGAGATGGCCATGAACTAATAACTAAAACAAAGTAAAAGGTTATATATATATATATATATATATATATGTAATATATATACATATGTATGTATATAATATATGTATATATAGACATGTATATACATATATATGTAATATATGTTATTTACATATATGTAATATACATATATGTAATATACATATATAATATATATGCATATATATATATATATATATATATATATATATATATATATATATATATATATATATATATACACACACACACATACATACGTATATTTATGTAAATAATATTTGAATATATATATATATATGTATGTGTATATATCTATGCATATATACATGCATACATACGTACATACATCCATACTCCTGTTTGTGTGTGTGTGCACATATGTGGACCTACGTCAATTGCGTGTGTGCACATGTGTCAATTGCGTGTGTGCAAATATATATTTTTTAACGGCGGAAGGGAGATAAATCGTGAAACCTGTGAAAATAGTTTCATTTTTACGACATAAAATTGTGCTAAAAATAGAAGTAAAAGTCTGCTTAAATCCAGTGATTCTTCTTTGTATTAATCCGTTCTGGCCTTCTGAGCTATGTTCTCTCCATCCCACTTTTTGTTTTTGAAGCTGAGATGGGTTAGACTCATTTGTTTTACTAGAAAACCACACAATAATTACATTTATACTCTTTTACTCGTTTCAGTCATTTTGACTGCGGCCATGCTGGAGCACCGCCTTTAATCGAGCAAATCGACCGCAGGACTTATTCTTTGCAAGCCTAGTACTTATTCTGTCCGTCTCTTTTTGCCGAACCGCTATGTTACGGGGATGTAAACACTCCAGCATCGGTTGTCAAGTGATGGTGGGGGGGGGGGGGACAAACACAAACACACACATATATATATATATATATATATATATATATATATATATATATATATATAATTATGTGTATTTCTTCTATCTTAATGAATAAAAATTCTTCTGATAGAATAAATGGGTTAATAGAAACCAATGTAGCAAAGAACACAAAATAACTGTGGTTTAGTTCCTGTTTTTAAGGCAGGAACTCCTTGAAATTTTGGGTATTTGAGTATATTTAAGAAGTTAAGGAATCGAGAAAACGCATGTTATAATTGCATACTTTATTCCTACATGTTTCAAAGGATTACAACCTGTGTGATCCATAGGGATCTTTGATATTAAAATTGTAACATTCTCATCAGGGAAAGCATGGAAATCATCTTAAACGTAAGACATTATGACCGATTATGAAAACAATAGATGGATAAGGTTATGACTTGATTCATTTGAAAAAAACCGTTAGAGAATTGGACGCTGCCGGATAGTGGGTTGGACAACACATACCAATAAATGTGTGAGAACGTACATGCATACATTAATACATATACACAAACACACACATATATATATATATATATGTATATACATATACCTACATATGTGCACTTGTATATACATATATATATGTCTCTCTCGCTCTCTATCTATCTATTACTCGAAAGTTCGCGCGTCCGCGCTAGCTAGTCGTCAGTGGTCGATCATATTATTTTTAAACTTCAAACTTCATTTGTTTTCTATTTTGATAAATTCTCTCTGTTGAAAATTATATTTTTATATTTGAAATAATTTGCAATTTCAGGAAATATGTTTTTATATTAAATTTGTGTTTTCTACTCACGACTAGCTAGCGCGGACGCGCGAACTTTCGAGTGATAGATAGATAGATAGAGAGAGAGAGAGAGAGACAGACAGACATATAGCTCGCTCCGGCCAGTCATGGTATTAGCTGTCAGTAGCCAAAGAATCGACAGGCCAGCAACAGGCATGCAGGCAGACAGACAGATACTTCACTAGCAGTGAGCACTTTCATATGTGGAAATACGTCAATTGCGTGTGTGCACATGTGTCAATTGCGTGTGTGCAAATATATATTTTTTAACGGCGCAAGGGAGATAAATCGGGAAACCTGTGAAAATAGTTTCATTTTTACCACATAAAATTGTGCTAAAAATAGAAGTCAAAGTCTGCTTAAATCCAGTGATTCTCCTTTGTATTAATCCGTTCTGGCCTTCAGAGCTATGTCCTCTCCACCACACTTTTTTTTTGAAGCTGAGATGGGTTAGACTCATTTGTTTTACTAGAAAACCACACAATAATTACATTTATACTCTTTTACTCGTTTCAGTCATTTTGACTGCGGCCATGCTGGAGCACCGCCTTTAGTCGAGCAAATCGACCCCGGGACTTATTCTTTGTAAGCCTAGTACTTATTCTATCGGTCTGTTTTTTGTCGAACCACTAAGTTATGGGGACGTAAACACACCAGCATCGGCTGTCAAGCGATGGTGGGGGACAAACACAAATACACATACGTACATACATACACACATATATATATATATATATACACACACACACACACATATATATATATATATATATATATATATATATATATATATACGACGGTCTTCTTTCAGTTTCCGTGTACCAAATCCACTCACAAGGCTTTGGTCGACCCGAGGCTATAGTAGAAGACACTTGCCGAAGGTGTTACGCAGTGGGACTGAACCCGGAACCCGAAACCATGTGGTTGATAAGCAAGCTACTTACCACACAGCCACTCCTGCCCCTATATTTTATATTCTAACTATTTTTTTGTTTATGTTTTTTCATGGGTGTATAATAGTCTGATTTTCATAAAATGTGTTCAGTAGTCCATGCTATGTAAGTGCAAATCTTACCGCTTTATGGGTGAATGCTCATCTGACCTCGCAGCGTACAACATTCCGTGTCCCATCCGTAATACAACTGTAGTAGACGCAGGGCAATTTTTCATATACAGACTCTCATCATTAAACGACCACTCTGAGTTAGGACGAACTTTACGAGCCGTCATTACATATATTTTACAAAATATAAAAACTTTAAAAAACTTTGACTGTCGTATTGTGCCCTGTACGAGAACTGCCGTCGTGACGGCAACGCATCCCGAGCACCCAGCCTCAGCCTCCGACACGCTCGCTCTCTCACTCTCCTGCCTGTGGTCAGCCAAGCAACACTGTGACGCTCTATGTACCTATATTACTGTTTCGTCTCTTTGTTTCCATTATCTCTTTCACCTCATATTACAAGATGCTTCCAAAGAGGAAATATACATCTTCACCTGCAGCAGGGAGCGCCAAGAAAAAAAGGAGAGATATTGATCTTGACACGAAAATGAAAATCATTAGACTACGAAGGCGGGAAAGGGTATCGTAGACGATACGGGCCCGGCACATTCTACCATCTCTACTATTCTGAAGGATAGAGTTAAAGTGAAGGAGGCAGCTGATGTGTTTTACATTAACTAAGGACTGTCTTATTGCTAAGGAACTTTTTTCTTTTTCGTTATCCAAATGAAAAAAACTTCCTAAATATATGAAAGGAATGTTAATCTTTCACCCGCCTCTCAGCTATTTTGACCAAAATATCAATAACAATAGAGTCGATCTGAAAAACTACTTTAAAATGCCTTTCAATAAATGTATATATGAAACACAGGAAATCTGCTTTTCCCACAAAATGTTCTCATAAAACAGGGATGTATTTTATACACAATTAAATACAATATCTTTAAAATAAATGTAATTATTGTGTGGGTTTTCAAGTAAAACAAATGAGTCTAACCCCCAAAAAAAATGAGGGTTTTAATTGAACAAATCGACCCCAGGACTTTTTAAGGCTTATTCTATTGGTCTCTTTTGCTGAACTGCTAAATTATGTGGATATAAACCCACCGACACTATCAAGCAGTGGTGGGAGACAAAGACACACGCACACACACACACATATGATGGGCTTCTCCCAGTTTCTCTCTACCAAACCCACTCACAAGGCTTTGGTCAATCTGAAGTTGTAGTAGAAGACACTTGCCCACTGTGCTACGCATTGGGACTGAACCCAAAACCATGTGGTTGGAAGCAAGCCTCTTACCACACAAAGAGTTTGGTTTGGATTATTGCTGTGATTTCTTTCCTTGAATTAAAAAAATA
Source organism: Octopus bimaculoides (assembly GCF_046866305.1). Classification (NCBI taxonomy): domain Eukaryota; kingdom Metazoa; phylum Mollusca; class Cephalopoda; order Octopoda; family Octopodidae; genus Octopus; species Octopus bimaculoides. Next base: position 31,452,822 of record NC_142948.1, on the reverse strand, counting down.
ACTCATGGTAAACAATTTATAAGATTTTTTTTATTGATAAATCTTTGTATTGATTAATATTGATAATATCTATTTTTCTTAGAGAAAGAAAATTATATTGAAGAAAAATAAAAAATACAAAAAAAAAAAACAAAAGAAATCAAATAAGAAACAGTTTGGTGGAGGGTAACAGAGAGTTTTTTTGTGAACCATTTTTTATATGGAGTTCTTTGGGAAAATATATTTTAGGTTTTAGCTAAAAAAAGAAATATTATGAAAGAAATCTGTTAACAGGAAGAAGTCTTTGAAAAAACAAAATTATGATAAAACCTTATTTGAAAATCTAAAATCTAATGTTTGCTACATCCACCCTCTTAATACATTGATTTTCGATTCTCCGTGGTATGTTTTTATTTTACTGTCATTATGTGATAACTCCATTATTGGATCCAAAATTATGTTTTGCATTCCTATTACTACACTACAACTCACTATGCACAATACACTGCCATTACATACTATTGTCCAATTCAGAATGAGATGATTAGGCCTGGTGGTTTGGACACTGGTGATTTGGCATGGCTAACTGAACAGTTAACCTGATTTTGTATCAGTACTTTTTGGCACTGGAGGCAAACATACACATGCACATGCATGTAGAAATACACACGTACAGATAGAGAAAGAGACATTTGTATGCATACATACAGACATAACAAGGTTCTCACACACAAATAGATGAATTGAGAGATAGATAGATAAATAGATAGATAGACAGACAGACAGACAGATAGATAGAAAGAGAGAGATAAGCATGAGATGATTATGTCTGATGTCAAATCAGCATCGGATCAGCAATGCCAAATAGCCAACCCTAACCCTAACCCAAACGTCTCCTACCAATCTGACAAGAGTTTCTGTATTATACTTATCTCAATACTACATGTTACTGCTGTAAACTCCCCACTCTCCTACATGTTATTACTGTAAACCCCATAATCCTACATCTTAATGCTGTTCTGTTACCATATGTGATATATCATTATAGTAGAACACCCCTTATTTCTATATGTAACTACCTTAAGCTCTCCTTAGTCTTACATGTTACTACTGCTCTATTATTCTTAGTTCTACATATTACTACATTACTAAAGTAAACTTTCTTTGCATCACATGTTACCTCTGTAAAGTTACCCTTTGTCTTACATATTACTACAGTAAATTTCTCATATTTCGAAACGGAACTACAGTTAACTCCACAGTCTGACATCTTACTACTATAAACTCTACTTAATCCTCCATGTCACAGTTGTGGTCTCACCATGGTCCTATGTATCACTACTATAACTTCTTCTAACTGCCACAAGTTACCTCAGTTGATTCCACCCTACACAATGTTATTGCTAGATTCTGCTGATTGTCATGTATTACTGTAATTGTTATCAATCAAGCTGTCTCTAAGACTTGACTTTGAAGAATTGAGAAATTCTTGTAAGATTAGAAAAAAAATGACCCACAGAAAAAAAATCATCAAATCTGATAAAAGAAATGAAATAGCTGCCAGTGAAGGTTCCATAAAGACTGGAATGATTTTTTAAATAGCCATTTTTACTAAACTTAAAAATATTTCAGATGTCATTAAATTTGGTGAAGCAACTGTTATGAGAGATTCGATGAAAAACAGATGATTTTAAACCAATCAAATTATCTTGAAAATTGTTTAGTATTACAAAATTTGGTAAAAACCTTTAAATGCTTGTTGGATATTCTATAAAGCACAAGATGAGTTTGACCATATCTAAATTTTCCAATTAATTTGAAATTAATTAAGAAAATAAAATGGTTCTGTAAAATGACCTAGTTTCATATTTATTATTTTACTATTCTTATGTTTGAAATTTTTCTTAGCAAAAGGTTCATAAATTAAATTATCATATAAGATTTTCATGTAAATATAAAAACACTTTAAGATTAAAGATTTTATATTGTAAAACCATGAGAAGGTTTCACATAAAAAGGATTTTAAACCAATTTTACTAAACTTAAGCATCTTTAAAAGTGCATTTATAAAATTTGGTGAAAGAATTAACCACATGGAAGATTTTATTAAAATAAATAATTTTTATACTACTTCGGTTTTAATGTCAAAATATTGTCAAAACTCCAAAAATTTGAATAATCTCTCAAAGATAAAAATAAAATATATATTAGCTGCCAGAGAAGATTCCACGATGAAGGATTTTTTAAATCAAATTTTGAAGTAAAAGAAAGATTGTTATCTTGAAAGTCTTCCAAAGGTATTGTAATGTGAATTTTGTGAGTTTCCTTTGTATTTTAACCAAATGAGAAAGGATTGGTGTTGGTATCTCAAAAATCAAGAATTTCTCAGAAATATGTCAATTTGTTACAGCCAAATCTCTTATAGTCCATATAAAATAAAATTTAAATCTTTAAAATATTATTGTGAGTGATTACCATTCATATTAGATATTATCATTATCTAAAATATTAGCTTCATATAACATCATTAATATTGTCATCAGTTTTTTGAAATATATGAAAATTATGCTACAGTTTCATGCCAAGATAGCTGAAATTTTGCATAGGGGGCACATTTTTCTCAAGAAGACCATGTGATTATTTCTCATAACTTCTAAGAAAGGAATTGCTTGGATGCAATGATTCCAAATAAATCAACATTTGTAGAACAACTGAAAATTGACAATTTTTAAAAGTTATTTATCTAAAGTTTAGTGAATCCATGTGATTGCATTTACTTAGGTATTAAGAAACCCAGGTGCTTAAGCCAGTTTGATATATAAAATATCATCTAACATTACTATTATTATCATCATACTATAAAGTATTATTATATAACAGGTAAGTAATGCATACTTCCACTACACATACAAAAAGAATAAAAAAATTATCTGGGCCATATAAAAGAAAAAGAAATTTTTTTCATTTATTAGGAAGGAACCCTAATAAAAACCAGGGTCTGAGAAAACTAGTGGTGGTCATCCTGGCAGAAATTACTTTACAGTGAAGTTTATAAATTTTGACAAAAAGTTTTACAAATTTTATGAACATCACTAAAAGAACAGCTGTTATGGAAGATTCCAGAAAAAAAATGTTAAGG